>NW_027526335.1:41784307-41794307 GCF_048455015.1 Haemaphysalis longicornis | reverse complement strand
GGATTAGTAGGTACACTAGGGCAGAGCTAGAGTGAGGTGAGTGGTTGAGCTAACGTAGAGTAGTCGGATTAGTGCGTATATTAATTTGTATTAGAGGAATTAGCGCGCCGACTAGGGTGGATTAATGGGTCGGACCAACCTCAATTTTTTGGGGTCCTTGGAACTTGGAAAGTTTGCGACGCTCTTCCTCTCAACCCATCAGGAAATTTAGTTGCGCACAAAATAGCCGGAAAGTTTTTATGTGACAACCACCTGAATGCTATAAAATGTCTCTTTCTTTATGCACGTATTGCGCTATTATGTTGTTTCTAGAGTAATATTAGAGTAATAGAGTAATAAAGTAATAGTAATAGAGTAATGCGAAGGACACCCGATAGCGTTCATCACTACCCTCTCTCCCTTCGCGCTACTGATCCACAGTCTAGGACTACCAGCGACCACTACCGCTGTTTGTGACTTCTCTAAGCTGCTATCTTTTCTAGAATCCAATCGCTGTCACCTTTCCCTGAAGTACCATTAGCAAGTTTCTATCGGCGGTGTTTCCCTGTACTCAGTGGGCTATTATTTATAGTCGTTCCTTCTTCAGGGCGGTCTGTTACCACATGGAAGGCTGGTAGAATGAAATCGCTCTAAACGCCACCTGCCATGCTTGACCGTCAGGGCTGACACCCACGCCTGGCACCTTTCGACTTCTAGCCCTGCTAACGACCTCGTGTTAAAAAAAAAAAAATGCCGTTAACTATAGGCACATGAAAAGCGTAGCATGCCAAACAATTTTTTTTCCAATGCGACATGTTTTGCCCCATTGTGCGAAAATATGCGTGCGTGCGCGAGTGCGTGTGCAGACATTTGATGATAATGAGAAAGGCGGCTGGCGGGCAGGTACTCTGCTATCCAAAGAAATTGCCTGCCTGACAAAGAGACTTTCCGCTTGCCATAAAAAACTACCTGTCTGCCTGCTTGCCTGCCAGCCAGAAGCTTTCGGCGAGGATGCGTGATTTGGAGGCGAGGGATGGCCCGTCACGAGCTACCCAGTGGGGGTGGCTCGTGATGGGCCGAGACAATCGTGACAATGCCGCACCTTGGCGACACTCGATGGTACCAAAAAACGATGGTAGATGGACGGACGGTCGTCTGCTTACTAGACGGACGGGGCAATGGGCAGGCTGCAGGGAGGGTGACCATTGCCAGAAGGTTCTGGTGAGAATGCCACAACGGTGGAGATAGAGGGGAAGGGGAGGGGGGGGGGGGGGGGGGCGTCGGCGGCACCGGGGCGCTGCCCAATGGCCAGGAGGCTACCTGCCCGCCTGCCAGAAGACTGCGGCGAGGATGCATTATTTGTAGACTTGGTGTGGCCCGTCACTGCTCGACGAGTGGAATGAAGCACAAGGCGACACCGCAACGGCTATCGTATAGCCATGTTTTAGTGCGCTGCTCTTAAGCGCCCGCTCCTGTGGTTTCGCGTAGTTCCTCAGCGTCGGCACCGTTGTAACTGAGAGAACGACGAGGCCCCCTAAGGTAGAGCGAAAAGGAGCTAGGGGCAGGGCCGTTCCGAGGTCCCACGAGGCATGCTCCATGGCGGTGACGCACTACGAGCTAACGCCAGAGTATGACGCGCGCTGTCGTGCGTTTGCTAATGACGCGATCACTTCCAGAGACGCAGCACTTTGGGGACTATCGTAATGGTCAGTCAGATTTTTTTTTAACAGCAGCGCAGTTTAGGCCGAGCTTTGTCCGTCCGTCTCACCAAAAAACCTTGAAGCCTCAATAACAAAATGCGGTTAGGGAAGTCCCGGGAATCGAACCTGGGACCTTTATGCCGTAAAGCCGGCAACCTAACCACTGGGCCACCCCAAAGGCCCGAGGGATACGAGTCAGCAGCGGTGGTGAACAATAACATGTGCAGCCAATTGAAAAAAAAGCACCCCGCTAACCACTTTTCTTCAGGCTTCGGGGTTTTCTGTCCACGCCAGGCGGATTCTTGGCAGCCTAAACAGCTCTTCTGTTAAAATCTACAAGATTCGAGTAGCATAACTTTACAGCTTGTTTGGCCCAAACCCCTTTGTGATGCGTTCGAATATTGTATTCATGTAATGTAGATAAATGCTCTTTCCGTGCACTGTCTCCTGCGGAGTACACCTTTCTTCTCTACTAATCAGACGCGGTTCGCTCAGTTTACCGTATGCATAATATGTCAACGGCTGCAGATAATAACTGCGGCTTGTCCTTATCTTCTAGCAACTTCACCCCTTACCATCGCAGAGGAAAAACGACGCTCAAAATATGATACGACTTTCAGCGAAATGAATAAATTATACGATAGCATTCGTCTTACGGTTCGGGGCTAGGGGTCTTTTTTAGGCTCCGGATTAATTTATTCCTCCTCCGGATCAATCCGCGTTGACCTGCACACATGTCTTGTGATCTCCTCAATTTCTGTACAGCCGCTGATATCTTGGCTGTTAAAGAGGCCGTGCAGACAAAATGCAAGTTTGATTCATTCCAAAGATTGCCTAGTCGGAATAGCCCTAACTCCACTTTTAACGTAGACTTCACCCAAACAAGCTGTATAATGAGAAAGACAGAGCTACTTCCGCACTAAAGTTATATGGACAGCTCGTTGCGACTTGCTCAGACCGACAAAATTCAACGAAATTATACAAACATTGTAAGCTTGCAGAACGAGCTATTTGCGCCCATTACTTTAATAGCAGTAACAATAGCGTGGTAAACAGTGGAAGATACGAATGAACACAAACATAAAAGCGCCAGTGCGCACTGCGTACTTCGCGCACTATGCTGGTTATAGCTGCACAGCCGTACGACGCGTTGAGATTTCACTGGCCAAGGGGCATAAGCGCGTTTTCTTACGTTACGTTGTTTGTCGAGGATACCCAATGTTTCACGAAACATTAATAACAACCGTAACAAAAATTAGCCAGGCACACATTCGGTCAAAAACAAAGTGTGCGCGGACAGCGGTGCTCAACGGCATTGTAACGTCATCTTTAGGAGTACTGACGGTAAAGAAGGCGTTTTGCTGTTCGCTGCAGCCCTAGTAAACATACTAACGTTTCTTTAAGTAACTGTCCTGGATAATCATCGAAGACGTCACGAAACGCACTTCACCGGAAGGACTAACATTTGCGCTTAAATTGCCTAATTTATCACTGAATAAAGCGTTGTTTGCTGCCGGAAAAGCACTGGGGGCGCTATAAAACACCATATATTTTGAATAAAAGAAACTTGTAGTTTGCTTCATTGGGCCATTTAAGTGGTTACTGGCCATCGCGGTGGAGTTAACGCGCCAAAGTAGGGCCTTGGTTACGAGCTGCCATGCCGTAATATAGCTGTGAGGCCTTTTAGAGTTCCTGCAAGGCCATGCTACTGAGGAAAGGAACGTTGGTGTTTTAGTTTTTTTGCAACCATTATAGAAACGGCCACCTGTCAGGAGTCCAACCTGCGATCTTGAGCGTATAGAACGAGTACCACCCTGCGGTTGCTGACGGGTGGGATGACGGCGATATGCCCTCAGAGGTGTCCCAACTTTTCGTTGGTGCAAACTAACCTTGTAATTGGAGATATTTGAGTTTTGCATTTTTCGGTGGACCTTCTTTTTTGGAAAGTCGGAACTCTTCGTGCAGAAGAATCGACCTGCAGTGCTTTTGGCCCGGCAAAGACGGACTCTTGTGGCACCGTAGATTCACAACATGCATGAATTGTACTCTGCGATGCTGCATCTTCCGGCAAGCGTAACGATTTTCCTCATAGGAGAAGACTCGCGCCTCAATTTCGTTCAGTTCCAGAACAAGCCTGGAGAGTAGGAACGGTGAAATGCGTGTTCCCATCTCCGTGGGAAAACACAAGTGTCGCAGATGTCCGTTGTTTGTCTCTCGCCACAACACTCCTGGTTTTTGACGAAAACGTGCATTAATAACGAATACCTCAACCCCCTATAATTTTGCTACGCGCTCTGATTGTTTTTAAGCAACGTAAACATTGCAACGCTGTATCCACCTGCCACAAAGCGCCGTCCTACAGCGTTAGCAACCCTGGTTGAGCACATTTGCTAAAAACCTCCTAACGATTATACAATCACACTGTCGGCCTTCAGGCACTCGATAGGCGTGGCTGCAGATCCTTGGGAGAGGCTTTCGTCCTGCAGTGGACATAACCAGGCTTAAGATAAAGATAAACATTACAACAAGCAGAGAAGTCCGTAGCTTCATCATCTCGATGCTGCGAGGAAATAAAGACGAGAACCATGCTGCTTGAGTATGTAAACATTTTTATTCTTTTATGAGTATAGATTAAGTACAAATCTCAATAATCTCGCCGTGACTCTTCACAGTCATGCCATATCCCACGTCGTGTTATCACACGGAATATAGATGCCACACGGTCTCATATATCAGTTCTATGTACAGCTTCCGTCCCCCTCCACGCCGTCACGCTCGGGAGGCGATGCCGGCTGCGGAGGAGTTTTCTTTTAGGACGATGACATACGAGACGGCGCGTAGCACACAATAAGGAGACACCGACAAGCATCATGGCAAGGTACGTATTCTCTCTCTCTTTTTTTTCACCTGCTTTTCTAGAGTTTGTCCTCCTCACCGTCATCTTGGTTCCAGCCACGAACCGAGAAGCCCACTTGCAGCCACAACAGACGCACAAATTTACACACACACACGCACACATCAACAAGAACCGGCTCCAAGATCGCGTTCTCCCGCCAACTGAGAGACCGCGGCTTTTGGCACCTCCAAGCGACAACTTGTTCCACAACCGGGGTTTTGACTCCGGGAGCGGTTCGGTGCCTCCTCCCAAAGATCTCTCATTCCTTCCCGCTTTACGAATAACTGTAGAGCACTCACGGTACGGGCGCCCGCAGATTGTTCTCACGACCGTCAGCCGCGCGGTACGTCGACGCGGCAACGTGCGGATAGCGGCGAATATACGTGCTTTGTTAAAACGGTGACCTGAGGCAAACTGTTTTGACAGCTTCAACAACGTCACTCTTGTGCTGAAGTTTTTTTTTCCGCACCCTTGATAAACAGCGTCTGTGATGATTCGCACCCTCCGATCCACTCGCGAAAACGCAAATTTAAAACTTAACCAGAGAGCACTTTGGTCACGGGTTACCTAAACTTACGCCAATGATCGAGCGTTTGGTAACACTTCTAGACATTCCAGAGTGCTTTCTTCGTATACGGCGGCATTGAGGAACGAGTGAGTCATCTACAGAATGCTCGTACGAAGGCTTCAAGTTTGGACTACGTCGACGTACAGAAAGCTCTGTCAACACCGAGTGGTTAGGGACACAGGCAGTGGGACTACACTAAGGGGAGAAACACAGGACGCACATACGCCGTTGAAAGGAACGGTATAAGGAGTGAAAAGGGCGGCAGAGTGTACGTAGGCTGAGAAGGCAGGGGAGTAGGAAACTTGCAACGAGGAAAAATGAAAAGGACGCTCTCATTTAAGGCACTTCATTAAAAAAAAAGGGATGAAAAAAAAAAGTAAACCGGCACGCTTAGGTACACGCATCACTCTTCACAGTCACACACAGCTTGCCGTATTTGCGCGGGCGCTAAAAGCCGCAACAAAAGCAAGGAAACCAATACGAACGAAAACGGGGAACCCACGAGATCCCGAAAAGCACCACGGTCAGACGACGGTCATTCACGCCTATTGAAAACGACTTGACTGTTCGCGACGATTGAGAGCTCAGTTGACATCGACGAAATCACGTGAGAAGGAAATGTACAAAGTGCCCTTGTCTCGTGTTGTCCGAAGGACACAGCGAGTGTAGGGCACGAAATACCCTGAAAATGGACCGAGAGTTTGTCTTGCCGTTCGCGGCAGCGAAGCACATCAGTGAAACGAAACAACACGTTGTTCTCGCACGGACTGGATCGGGGACACTTGGCTTTTTTTTTTTTTCGTATGTACAAACGCAAAAAACAAAAAGAGAAACAAATGCGGCTCATTTGCAGAGAATGCCCATCGTGCTAAATGTCACCACCTTTTTGTTTTGTTTTCCTCGTGAAGCTGTAGGCAAAATAAGAGTGCAATTGAGCGTGGGAACAGGCCGGAAATATGGCAGTTGAACGCTGACGTAATGAGCCTTCAGTGAGATGAGAATAACAACATATACATACATACATTTATATATATATTACAAAAATAAGAAGGAAATTGCACGCCGTGGAAACACAAGTGAGACCTTTTTACGCGGAAACACTTGCAGGCCCCTTACATTAGTCACAGAAAGCGCGCCGACACGGCTGAGCCCGAAAAACTCCTCGCGTGCTTCTCGGGCGAAGTGTGTGCGCATTAAACGGAGAAAAAAAAACCGTATACACGCCGAGGAATTCAGTGGACTAGTAGTGACAGAGCCAAGTGCTGCCAGCGCACCTGTTTTCAAAACACAAAAAACAGTAACAAAAACAGAGTATTTCCTTCAGTCACACTCTCACGAGCGGTCGGGACAGAGCGATGCCAGGGGCGACGATACTAGGTCCCCGCGGTGCGAGTCTCTTTTTTGCCGTTTTGTATTTGTTCTCGCGGCGTGCACCAGCTGTGGCGTTGAATTCCGCGGCGTCACTGCACACAACAGGCAAACACGACAATTGAAAATAGAGAGGCCTTCATCTTCTGCGTTAGGAATGCGAGCTTTGTTAAGCCTAGGCGCTAGCCTTGAGTCGGGTGCGGCGCGTCTTTCCCCTGCGTCTTCTGGAGTTTTCCTTGCGGAAGGCCACGTTGCTGGGGTCGTCGGCGAGCTCGGGGTACTTCTCAATGTCGTGCACGTCCGTGCCAAAGTACCGCGCCACCATTCCCGTGGCCATCAGCTCTTCGCGCTCGCCCTTGGTCCAGTCGTTGGAGCCCTTGTGGCCGTTCTTGACCAGCTCCAGTTCCTGGGTCCACGCGTCGTCGACGGCACGGCGGCGGGCGTGGCGCATGAGCCGGTGGCGCTCCTCTTGGAGTGACGTCCCGTAGCGCACGTTGAGGACGACGCTGGTGCTGTGCATCCGGATGTCCACCTGTCCCCTGGAGCCTCCGGAGCCCTCGCTCTCGACGACGTGCTTGGTGATGTTGAACATGGTTCCCAGGCGTCCCAGCTGCACCCAGTCCTCTTCCGCTTTGGAGAGCTGGGGCTGCACGAAGAAGAAGGAGTCCTGGCCGTGCAACGAGAAGTGGATGTCCACCATCAGGGTGTCGTTGAAGATGGCCACCATGACGTCCCGCAGGATGGGGCTCGACTCGCTGACGACGTGCACGGAGGCGCGGTGGGCGTCGCCTCGGGACAGCAGGATGCCGTCGCCCAGCACGGAGGGCAGGTTGGAGATGCGGGAGTTGATGTTGCGCTGGAAGCTGCTGCTGTCCAGCTTCACTGCCGTCTTTGGGACGGCGGAGAAGCGGTAGAACTCGGCCTGCACGATGTCGGCCATGCAGCTGAGTCCGGAGATGACGGGAACCACCTCTGGCACAGGCGCACCGACGCGTGTCTCGGTGGCGCACCTGGTCTGCGGCGCGACCATTACGCGCCGCATGTCGTATCCCAACGCTGCCATCCAGGCTGGCAGGTCTGCACAGGGAGGATAACAAGACAAATGGGATTAGTGCAACGAAACGCTCGGGATAAAGCAACTAGGATAATAATTAATAGTCCCTTAGGTAAAAGAACGGGAAAGGGATAAACTTCAAACAAAAAAAGTTATTGAGGTACATTATAAATAGGCCACAGAAAGCATTACTTTGCTCGTTGTGGATGCAAAAATGAAGCATTATTGCCAGAAATGGCCAACGATGCTCATGAACTGTGGAGAAATAGTGAATTTAGGAAGCAGTGTATAGGCTTCCTTATCTAGAAGGTGTTGACCGACCTGCCTGTGCGGCACAACATTATCAGACAACACATGGTGTTGGCCCGAACCCAAGAGATAAAGGAACTAAGAAGCGCCGATAGGTTTCGTCCTGCCACTCTGCCGCCGAGAAAGAACCCGCTGAAGCTGCCGACACCCACGTGAGGGAAGGTACGTCAGGGCACGTGCACCGCTACACCTTAGGACGCAGCGCGTTTCGGCTGTGGCCGATAGAGCTAGAAGAACAGTAGAACTGTAGCTGAATTTATTGTAAAGGATTCAGTTTACACACGTATCTTTGTTGGAGCGTTTCTCGGTGTTAAGACAAGAATAACTCCATGTATCAAAATTCGTCCAAACAATGTTTGACTAAGGGCGATCGACTACCCATTTTTTTCTTTTTGAACTTCGACACACCACGAAGACTTCGAAAATACAAATAGATAATCGATCGCCCCCAATAAAACCGCGGGATGCACATCGAGCCTGAATCAAACATCGTTTTATTTTCTTCCATGTTCGAAAGTTTTTAAACAATCACACGACCTCACTCACAAGACTTGAAGAGCCACTTCCACCACAGGAAATGTCACGTGTGACTCTGCGATGATATTGCAGACAGAAATTCGGAGCGAACTTTCCGCCTGAATGATGGCTAGCCCCGGCGGGCATGCGAGCTTCCCGCAAATCCTTGCCACGAAAATTGCGGAACATGACTGTATATCACCAAGCATAAAAAGCCCTAAACAATTCGGTCAGACGGTTCAAGGAGTGAGGTGTAAGTAAGGATGCTCTGTTCGAGTCTTTGTAGTCCTTGTGGAGAAAATCTCTGACCAATTCGTGAAACCCCGCCTATGAAGTAAATCACTTATACCTCGAAGGCAATGGCGGCAAAAATGTACTGCCGCCGGCTTCACGGCGAGTGCCCGGAGAGAAAGGCAGCTCTGAAAGGCTGATTATAAAGCCACTAGTTTAGCTTAGCTTATCTAGTGGCTCTTACTTTACAGGACTCGGGTCTAACAAACGTCTGACAGACGCAACCATAGGTGCAATACATGTGATATCTTATTATAAGGTACCGATCTGTGTGATTACCAAACTCACCGTTGAGATGTCCGTCATCCGACTGCACAGGATTGATGGGATCGTTGCCGCGGAATCGGTAGAGATGGATGTCGTAGGGCTTCTGCAGGAGCGTCGGCATGCTCTCCCAATTAGGAGTCAGCCACTGGACACCGAGGGCATCGTAAACTCTCCCGCCGAAGTGAATAAGCTGAGTCACTGGGTCTCGCAAGCCTCCCTGGAAGTCTACGGGCAGGAAGAACTCGGGGTTCGAGTCGTAGGTAACCTTGCCGAACGGATTTCGCTGTATCTCCTTGATGATGGTTCCCTCCGAGCTGAAGACGGCCACGGGAGATCCCAGGTGGTCGCAGGCGACGTAGAACTTGTTGTTACCCTGCTGCATGTAAATTAGGTGGCCGAGTGTGTCGTAGACGAGAACAAACGTGAGCGAGTCCTTCGAGTAGTGCATATGGGTGATGGCGTTGGGACGCTGAAGGTCGGCGTAGATGAACTGGGTGATGTTTCCCCTGTGATCCTTCCGCGCTATGAGCCTGTTCTGCGCGTCGTACACGTACTGGACCTCGTACTGGTGCAACTCAAAAGCGTGCACGAGTTGGCCCATCGCGTTGAACTTGAACTTCTCCTCGCCTCGCTGTACAATGAAGCCGCGGACGTCCACGAGGTAAAGCTCGATGTCTCCGTAGCCGATAAGTCTGTCCCCGTCGTCGTGTCGCAGGGAAATCTGTCGCGGTCCTTCCCAGAGGCTTTTCATGTTCCCGTTGATGTCGTAGATAAATCTCCAAGACTGCGCTCCGGACACTTCTTCCAGAAAGCCGTCGACGGTGTAGGTGTAGTTGCTCGAATGACTGGCGCCGTCCTTGCCTATCTTGGTGTGGGCGTGCTTGATCCGGCTTCGGTCGTCGTACTGCAGGCTGAGAGAGAAGATTTCCTTGTTCCAGAGAGTTATGGCAAGCACCACCAGACGCCCGTACGTGTCCGTGCCGATGGTCTTCGAATACTGCCTGGCCTCGTCTTGGATGAATATGCTGTTCAGCTTGGGCCTGTGCACGAGG
>NW_027526335.1:41699244-41784207 GCF_048455015.1 Haemaphysalis longicornis | reverse complement strand
ATGCTATAAAATGTCTCTTTCTTTATGCACGTATTGCGCTATTATGTTGTTTCTAGAGTAATATTAGAGTAATAGAGTAATAAAGTAATAGTAATAGAGTAATGCGAAGGACACCCGATAGCGTTCATCACTACCCTCTCTCCCTTCGCGCTACTGATCCACAGTCTAGGACTACCAGCGACCACTACCGCTGTTTGTGACTTCTCTAAGCTGCTATCTTTTCTAGAATCCAATCGCTGTCACCTTTCCCTGAAGTACCATTAGCAAGTTTCTATCGGCGGTGTTTCCCTGTACTCAGTGGGCTATTATTTATAGTCGTTCCTTCTTCAGGGCGGTCTGTTACCACATGGAAGGCTGGTAGAATGAAATCGCTCTAAACGCCACCTGCCATGCTTGACCGTCAGGGCTGACACCCACGCCTGGCACCTTTCGACTTCTAGCCCTGCTAACGACCTCGTGTTAAAAAAAAAAAAATGCCGTTAACTATAGGCACATGAAAAGCGTAGCATGCCAAACAATTTTTTTTCCAATGCGACATGTTTTGCCCCATTGTGCGAAAATATGCGTGCGTGCGCGAGTGCGTGTGCAGACATTTGATGATAATGAGAAAGGCGGCTGGCGGGCAGGTACTCTGCTATCCAAAGAAATTGCCTGCCTGACAAAGAGACTTTCCGCTTGCCATAAAAAACTACCTGTCTGCCTGCTTGCCTGCCAGCCAGAAGCTTTCGGCGAGGATGCGTGATTTGGAGGCGAGGGATGGCCCGTCACGAGCTACCCAGTGGGGGTGGCTCGTGATGGGCCGAGACAATCGTGACAATGCCGCACCTTGGCGACACTCGATGGTACCAAAAAACGATGGTAGATGGACGGACGGTCGTCTGCTTACTAGACGGACGGGGCAATGGGCAGGCTGCAGGGAGGGTGACCATTGCCAGAAGGTTCTGGTGAGAATGCCACAACGGTGGAGATAGAGGGGAAGGGGAGGGGGGGGGGGGGGGGGGGCGTCGGCGGCACCGGGGCGCTGCCCAATGGCCAGGAGGCTACCTGCCCGCCTGCCAGAAGACTGCGGCGAGGATGCATTATTTGTAGACTTGGTGTGGCCCGTCACTGCTCGACGAGTGGAATGAAGCACAAGGCGACACCGCAACGGCTATCGTATAGCCATGTTTTAGTGCGCTGCTCTTAAGCGCCCGCTCCTGTGGTTTCGCGTAGTTCCTCAGCGTCGGCACCGTTGTAACTGAGAGAACGACGAGGCCCCCTAAGGTAGAGCGAAAAGGAGCTAGGGGCAGGGCCGTTCCGAGGTCCCACGAGGCATGCTCCATGGCGGTGACGCACTACGAGCTAACGCCAGAGTATGACGCGCGCTGTCGTGCGTTTGCTAATGACGCGATCACTTCCAGAGACGCAGCACTTTGGGGACTATCGTAATGGTCAGTCAGATTTTTTTTTAACAGCAGCGCAGTTTAGGCCGAGCTTTGTCCGTCCGTCTCACCAAAAAACCTTGAAGCCTCAATAACAAAATGCGGTTAGGGAAGTCCCGGGAATCGAACCTGGGACCTTTATGCCGTAAAGCCGGCAACCTAACCACTGGGCCACCCCAAAGGCCCGAGGGATACGAGTCAGCAGCGGTGGTGAACAATAACATGTGCAGCCAATTGAAAAAAAAGCACCCCGCTAACCACTTTTCTTCAGGCTTCGGGGTTTTCTGTCCACGCCAGGCGGATTCTTGGCAGCCTAAACAGCTCTTCTGTTAAAATCTACAAGATTCGAGTAGCATAACTTTACAGCTTGTTTGGCCCAAACCCCTTTGTGATGCGTTCGAATATTGTATTCATGTAATGTAGATAAATGCTCTTTCCGTGCACTGTCTCCTGCGGAGTACACCTTTCTTCTCTACTAATCAGACGCGGTTCGCTCAGTTTACCGTATGCATAATATGTCAACGGCTGCAGATAATAACTGCGGCTTGTCCTTATCTTCTAGCAACTTCACCCCTTACCATCGCAGAGGAAAAACGACGCTCAAAATATGATACGACTTTCAGCGAAATGAATAAATTATACGATAGCATTCGTCTTACGGTTCGGGGCTAGGGGTCTTTTTTAGGCTCCGGATTAATTTATTCCTCCTCCGGATCAATCCGCGTTGACCTGCACACATGTCTTGTGATCTCCTCAATTTCTGTACAGCCGCTGATATCTTGGCTGTTAAAGAGGCCGTGCAGACAAAATGCAAGTTTGATTCATTCCAAAGATTGCCTAGTCGGAATAGCCCTAACTCCACTTTTAACGTAGACTTCACCCAAACAAGCTGTATAATGAGAAAGACAGAGCTACTTCCGCACTAAAGTTATATGGACAGCTCGTTGCGACTTGCTCAGACCGACAAAATTCAACGAAATTATACAAACATTGTAAGCTTGCAGAACGAGCTATTTGCGCCCATTACTTTAATAGCAGTAACAATAGCGTGGTAAACAGTGGAAGATACGAATGAACACAAACATAAAAGCGCCAGTGCGCACTGCGTACTTCGCGCACTATGCTGGTTATAGCTGCACAGCCGTACGACGCGTTGAGATTTCACTGGCCAAGGGGCATAAGCGCGTTTTCTTACGTTACGTTGTTTGTCGAGGATACCCAATGTTTCACGAAACATTAATAACAACCGTAACAAAAATTAGCCAGGCACACATTCGGTCAAAAACAAAGTGTGCGCGGACAGCGGTGCTCAACGGCATTGTAACGTCATCTTTAGGAGTACTGACGGTAAAGAAGGCGTTTTGCTGTTCGCTGCAGCCCTAGTAAACATACTAACGTTTCTTTAAGTAACTGTCCTGGATAATCATCGAAGACGTCACGAAACGCACTTCACCGGAAGGACTAACATTTGCGCTTAAATTGCCTAATTTATCACTGAATAAAGCGTTGTTTGCTGCCGGAAAAGCACTGGGGGCGCTATAAAACACCATATATTTTGAATAAAAGAAACTTGTAGTTTGCTTCATTGGGCCATTTAAGTGGTTACTGGCCATCGCGGTGGAGTTAACGCGCCAAAGTAGGGCCTTGGTTACGAGCTGCCATGCCGTAATATAGCTGTGAGGCCTTTTAGAGTTCCTGCAAGGCCATGCTACTGAGGAAAGGAACGTTGGTGTTTTAGTTTTTTTGCAACCATTATAGAAACGGCCACCTGTCAGGAGTCCAACCTGCGATCTTGAGCGTATAGAACGAGTACCACCCTGCGGTTGCTGACGGGTGGGATGACGGCGATATGCCCTCAGAGGTGTCCCAACTTTTCGTTGGTGCAAACTAACCTTGTAATTGGAGATATTTGAGTTTTGCATTTTTCGGTGGACCTTCTTTTTTGGAAAGTCGGAACTCTTCGTGCAGAAGAATCGACCTGCAGTGCTTTTGGCCCGGCAAAGACGGACTCTTGTGGCACCGTAGATTCACAACATGCATGAATTGTACTCTGCGATGCTGCATCTTCCGGCAAGCGTAACGATTTTCCTCATAGGAGAAGACTCGCGCCTCAATTTCGTTCAGTTCCAGAACAAGCCTGGAGAGTAGGAACGGTGAAATGCGTGTTCCCATCTCCGTGGGAAAACACAAGTGTCGCAGATGTCCGTTGTTTGTCTCTCGCCACAACACTCCTGGTTTTTGACGAAAACGTGCATTAATAACGAATACCTCAACCCCCTATAATTTTGCTACGCGCTCTGATTGTTTTTAAGCAACGTAAACATTGCAACGCTGTATCCACCTGCCACAAAGCGCCGTCCTACAGCGTTAGCAACCCTGGTTGAGCACATTTGCTAAAAACCTCCTAACGATTATACAATCACACTGTCGGCCTTCAGGCACTCGATAGGCGTGGCTGCAGATCCTTGGGAGAGGCTTTCGTCCTGCAGTGGACATAACCAGGCTTAAGATAAAGATAAACATTACAACAAGCAGAGAAGTCCGTAGCTTCATCATCTCGATGCTGCGAGGAAATAAAGACGAGAACCATGCTGCTTGAGTATGTAAACATTTTTATTCTTTTATGAGTATAGATTAAGTACAAATCTCAATAATCTCGCCGTGACTCTTCACAGTCATGCCATATCCCACGTCGTGTTATCACACGGAATATAGATGCCACACGGTCTCATATATCAGTTCTATGTACAGCTTCCGTCCCCCTCCACGCCGTCACGCTCGGGAGGCGATGCCGGCTGCGGAGGAGTTTTCTTTTAGGACGATGACATACGAGACGGCGCGTAGCACACAATAAGGAGACACCGACAAGCATCATGGCAAGGTACGTATTCTCTCTCTCTTTTTTTTCACCTGCTTTTCTAGAGTTTGTCCTCCTCACCGTCATCTTGGTTCCAGCCACGAACCGAGAAGCCCACTTGCAGCCACAACAGACGCACAAATTTACACACACACACGCACACATCAACAAGAACCGGCTCCAAGATCGCGTTCTCCCGCCAACTGAGAGACCGCGGCTTTTGGCACCTCCAAGCGACAACTTGTTCCACAACCGGGGTTTTGACTCCGGGAGCGGTTCGGTGCCTCCTCCCAAAGATCTCTCATTCCTTCCCGCTTTACGAATAACTGTAGAGCACTCACGGTACGGGCGCCCGCAGATTGTTCTCACGACCGTCAGCCGCGCGGTACGTCGACGCGGCAACGTGCGGATAGCGGCGAATATACGTGCTTTGTTAAAACGGTGACCTGAGGCAAACTGTTTTGACAGCTTCAACAACGTCACTCTTGTGCTGAAGTTTTTTTTTCCGCACCCTTGATAAACAGCGTCTGTGATGATTCGCACCCTCCGATCCACTCGCGAAAACGCAAATTTAAAACTTAACCAGAGAGCACTTTGGTCACGGGTTACCTAAACTTACGCCAATGATCGAGCGTTTGGTAACACTTCTAGACATTCCAGAGTGCTTTCTTCGTATACGGCGGCATTGAGGAACGAGTGAGTCATCTACAGAATGCTCGTACGAAGGCTTCAAGTTTGGACTACGTCGACGTACAGAAAGCTCTGTCAACACCGAGTGGTTAGGGACACAGGCAGTGGGACTACACTAAGGGGAGAAACACAGGACGCACATACGCCGTTGAAAGGAACGGTATAAGGAGTGAAAAGGGCGGCAGAGTGTACGTAGGCTGAGAAGGCAGGGGAGTAGGAAACTTGCAACGAGGAAAAATGAAAAGGACGCTCTCATTTAAGGCACTTCATTAAAAAAAAAGGGATGAAAAAAAAAAGTAAACCGGCACGCTTAGGTACACGCATCACTCTTCACAGTCACACACAGCTTGCCGTATTTGCGCGGGCGCTAAAAGCCGCAACAAAAGCAAGGAAACCAATACGAACGAAAACGGGGAACCCACGAGATCCCGAAAAGCACCACGGTCAGACGACGGTCATTCACGCCTATTGAAAACGACTTGACTGTTCGCGACGATTGAGAGCTCAGTTGACATCGACGAAATCACGTGAGAAGGAAATGTACAAAGTGCCCTTGTCTCGTGTTGTCCGAAGGACACAGCGAGTGTAGGGCACGAAATACCCTGAAAATGGACCGAGAGTTTGTCTTGCCGTTCGCGGCAGCGAAGCACATCAGTGAAACGAAACAACACGTTGTTCTCGCACGGACTGGATCGGGGACACTTGGCTTTTTTTTTTTTTCGTATGTACAAACGCAAAAAACAAAAAGAGAAACAAATGCGGCTCATTTGCAGAGAATGCCCATCGTGCTAAATGTCACCACCTTTTTGTTTTGTTTTCCTCGTGAAGCTGTAGGCAAAATAAGAGTGCAATTGAGCGTGGGAACAGGCCGGAAATATGGCAGTTGAACGCTGACGTAATGAGCCTTCAGTGAGATGAGAATAACAACATATACATACATACATTTATATATATATTACAAAAATAAGAAGGAAATTGCACGCCGTGGAAACACAAGTGAGACCTTTTTACGCGGAAACACTTGCAGGCCCCTTACATTAGTCACAGAAAGCGCGCCGACACGGCTGAGCCCGAAAAACTCCTCGCGTGCTTCTCGGGCGAAGTGTGTGCGCATTAAACGGAGAAAAAAAAACCGTATACACGCCGAGGAATTCAGTGGACTAGTAGTGACAGAGCCAAGTGCTGCCAGCGCACCTGTTTTCAAAACACAAAAAACAGTAACAAAAACAGAGTATTTCCTTCAGTCACACTCTCACGAGCGGTCGGGACAGAGCGATGCCAGGGGCGACGATACTAGGTCCCCGCGGTGCGAGTCTCTTTTTTGCCGTTTTGTATTTGTTCTCGCGGCGTGCACCAGCTGTGGCGTTGAATTCCGCGGCGTCACTGCACACAACAGGCAAACACGACAATTGAAAATAGAGAGGCCTTCATCTTCTGCGTTAGGAATGCGAGCTTTGTTAAGCCTAGGCGCTAGCCTTGAGTCGGGTGCGGCGCGTCTTTCCCCTGCGTCTTCTGGAGTTTTCCTTGCGGAAGGCCACGTTGCTGGGGTCGTCGGCGAGCTCGGGGTACTTCTCAATGTCGTGCACGTCCGTGCCAAAGTACCGCGCCACCATTCCCGTGGCCATCAGCTCTTCGCGCTCGCCCTTGGTCCAGTCGTTGGAGCCCTTGTGGCCGTTCTTGACCAGCTCCAGTTCCTGGGTCCACGCGTCGTCGACGGCACGGCGGCGGGCGTGGCGCATGAGCCGGTGGCGCTCCTCTTGGAGTGACGTCCCGTAGCGCACGTTGAGGACGACGCTGGTGCTGTGCATCCGGATGTCCACCTGTCCCCTGGAGCCTCCGGAGCCCTCGCTCTCGACGACGTGCTTGGTGATGTTGAACATGGTTCCCAGGCGTCCCAGCTGCACCCAGTCCTCTTCCGCTTTGGAGAGCTGGGGCTGCACGAAGAAGAAGGAGTCCTGGCCGTGCAACGAGAAGTGGATGTCCACCATCAGGGTGTCGTTGAAGATGGCCACCATGACGTCCCGCAGGATGGGGCTCGACTCGCTGACGACGTGCACGGAGGCGCGGTGGGCGTCGCCTCGGGACAGCAGGATGCCGTCGCCCAGCACGGAGGGCAGGTTGGAGATGCGGGAGTTGATGTTGCGCTGGAAGCTGCTGCTGTCCAGCTTCACTGCCGTCTTTGGGACGGCGGAGAAGCGGTAGAACTCGGCCTGCACGATGTCGGCCATGCAGCTGAGTCCGGAGATGACGGGAACCACCTCTGGCACAGGCGCACCGACGCGTGTCTCGGTGGCGCACCTGGTCTGCGGCGCGACCATTACGCGCCGCATGTCGTATCCCAACGCTGCCATCCAGGCTGGCAGGTCTGCACAGGGAGGATAACAAGACAAATGGGATTAGTGCAACGAAACGCTCGGGATAAAGCAACTAGGATAATAATTAATAGTCCCTTAGGTAAAAGAACGGGAAAGGGATAAACTTCAAACAAAAAAAGTTATTGAGGTACATTATAAATAGGCCACAGAAAGCATTACTTTGCTCGTTGTGGATGCAAAAATGAAGCATTATTGCCAGAAATGGCCAACGATGCTCATGAACTGTGGAGAAATAGTGAATTTAGGAAGCAGTGTATAGGCTTCCTTATCTAGAAGGTGTTGACCGACCTGCCTGTGCGGCACAACATTATCAGACAACACATGGTGTTGGCCCGAACCCAAGAGATAAAGGAACTAAGAAGCGCCGATAGGTTTCGTCCTGCCACTCTGCCGCCGAGAAAGAACCCGCTGAAGCTGCCGACACCCACGTGAGGGAAGGTACGTCAGGGCACGTGCACCGCTACACCTTAGGACGCAGCGCGTTTCGGCTGTGGCCGATAGAGCTAGAAGAACAGTAGAACTGTAGCTGAATTTATTGTAAAGGATTCAGTTTACACACGTATCTTTGTTGGAGCGTTTCTCGGTGTTAAGACAAGAATAACTCCATGTATCAAAATTCGTCCAAACAATGTTTGACTAAGGGCGATCGACTACCCATTTTTTTCTTTTTGAACTTCGACACACCACGAAGACTTCGAAAATACAAATAGATAATCGATCGCCCCCAATAAAACCGCGGGATGCACATCGAGCCTGAATCAAACATCGTTTTATTTTCTTCCATGTTCGAAAGTTTTAAACAATCACACGACCTCACTCACAAGACTTGAAGAGCCACTTCCACCACAGGAAATGTCACGTGTGACTCTGCGATGATATTGCAGACAGAAATTCGGAGCGAACTTTCCGCCTGAATGATGGCTAGCCCCGGCGGGCATGCGAGCTTCCCGCAAATCCTTGCCACGAAAATTGCGGAACATGACTGTATATCACCAAGCATAAAAAGCCCTAAACAATTCGGTCAGACGGTTCAAGGAGTGAGGTGTAAGTAAGGATGCTCTGTTCGAGTCTTTGTAGTCCTTGTGGAGAAAATCTCTGACCAATTCGTGAAACCCCGCCTATGAAGTAAATCACTTATACCTCGAAGGCAATGGCGGCAAAAATGTACTGCCGCCGGCTTCACGGCGAGTGCCCGGAGAGAAAGGCAGCTCTGAAAGGCTGATTATAAAGCCACTAGTTTAGCTTAGCTTATCTAGTGGCTCTTACTTTACAGGACTCGGGTCTAACAAACGTCTGACAGACGCAACCATAGGTGCAATACATGTGATATCTTATTATAAGGTACCGATCTGTGTGATTACCAAACTCACCGTTGAGATGTCCGTCATCCGACTGCACAGGATTGATGGGATCGTTGCCGCGGAATCGGTAGAGATGGATGTCGTAGGGCTTCTGCAGGAGCGTCGGCATGCTCTCCCAATTAGGAGTCAGCCACTGGACACCGAGGGCATCGTAAACTCTCCCGCCGAAGTGAATAAGCTGAGTCACTGGGTCTCGCAAGCCTCCCTGGAAGTCTACGGGCAGGAAGAACTCGGGGTTCGAGTCGTAGGTAACCTTGCCGAACGGATTTCGCTGTATCTCCTTGATGATGGTTCCCTCCGAGCTGAAGACGGCCACGGGAGATCCCAGGTGGTCGCAGGCGACGTAGAACTTGTTGTTACCCTGCTGCATGTAAATTAGGTGGCCGAGTGTGTCGTAGACGAGAACAAACGTGAGCGAGTCCTTCGAGTAGTGCATATGGGTGATGGCGTTGGGACGCTGAAGGTCGGCGTAGATGAACTGGGTGATGTTTCCCCTGTGATCCTTCCGCGCTATGAGCCTGTTCTGCGCGTCGTACACGTACTGGACCTCGTACTGGTGCAACTCAAAAGCGTGCACGAGTTGGCCCATCGCGTTGAACTTGAACTTCTCCTCGCCTCGCTGTACAATGAAGCCGCGGACGTCCACGAGGTAAAGCTCGATGTCTCCGTAGCCGATAAGTCTGTCCCCGTCGTCGTGTCGCAGGGAAATCTGTCGCGGTCCTTCCCAGAGGCTTTTCATGTTCCCGTTGATGTCGTAGATAAATCTCCAAGACTGCGCTCCGGACACTTCTTCCAGAAAGCCGTCGACGGTGTAGGTGTAGTTGCTCGAATGACTGGCGCCGTCCTTGCCTATCTTGGTGTGGGCGTGCTTGATCCGGCTTCGGTCGTCGTACTGCAGGCTGAGAGAGAAGATTTCCTTGTTCCAGAGAGTTATGGCAAGCACCACCAGACGCCCGTACGTGTCCGTGCCGATGGTCTTCGAATACTGCCTGGCCTCGTCTTGGATGAATATGCTGTTCAGCTTGGGCCTGTGCACGAGGAACTGCTGTACCTGCTCGAGGATGCCAGACTCGCTGTTGTAGCGGTACTTGGTCGTAATGGTGCTCTTGCCATTGATCTCCACTTCGACGGATGACAGGCGGGGGTCGTACTGGTACCGGAACTTGGCTCCGTCCAGCCCACTTCGACTGTTGTACCGGTGTCGCTCCTCCTTGAGGAGCGAGCCGTGGTGGCGGTAGTCGACCCTGAAGTCAAGCCCAGGAACGTTCTTGGTGATGCTCTTGATGAGGGCTGTGCTGTTGTGGTAGTAGAAGTCTGTTCTCTCGGCCCCGCACAGAATGCTCTCTAGCCTGCCTTCTTCGGTGTACGTGTAGACGACGCGGCCCTTGTTCTTGGGGAAGAATTTGGCCAGCACCTGCCCGCGGTCATTGTAGTGCAGGACGTAAGGGTGTCCCACGCCCGGCGCCAGGTAGAGGAGCTTGTAGAACCCTATCGACGTCTGAGTGGCTATCTCGTGCTTGTGTCCGTTAGGAGTTATCACCGCTTGGAGACTTCCGGATACATCGTACTGGAGAATGTAGCGACTGCCACTGGGAAGGATGATTTCCGTCGGCTGAAAGAAAGAAACGACAGAAAAAGGCTTAACTATGAGAAGAATAGATTTACCGAATATGACGAAACTCAGTAATGCCCGATCTGAGCAAAATAGTTTTGAGAGACGTGTACAATGTGAGCGCAACTGTTTTTAAGGACATGCATGTATGTACAGTTACAGGCCACGGTGGCGCTATCTTTTGGCCACCGCAAGAAGACCCCCGCTCATTGAGGGATATTTCTAATTATGTTACCGGTAAACGCGGTCACCGCATCCTTGCCGATGAAACCTACACCGCTCAACATACGAACCGGTGCTTGAGAGCTGTGCACTAGACCCAATAGCCATAATCTTCTCTTCTCCCTTTTTATTTATGCTTCCGCTGTATTTTGATCTGCCTTGCTGTCTTCGTTATCACCGTCATAATTCGCTGCAGCGCTCCTCGTTTGCTCGCTTTCAACCTCTCCTGGGCTTCTCCCCATGCTGCTTTTAAATGGGGGAATAAGTTGCAGCTCCTTCCTTGTTTCTTCCTGTTTCACTTCTTTCGCGCTTTCGTGAAATTCGAAAAATTCGCGAGGAGCTCACCACGCTGATGGGGCCGTCGTCGTACTTGTACATGATGCCGCTTCCGTCCGCGTACCGGACGTCGGCGAGGCGTCCGCGGATGTCGAACGAGTACTTCTCGCTGAGCTGTCCGCGCTCCCAGCGCACCAGGCGTCCGAAGCGGTCGTACTCGAGCGCAACGGACGTGATGTTCTGCGTCGGCTGCCAGCTGAGCGGGTGGCCCAGCGCGTCGTACCGCACCGTGAGCAGGGCCAGCTGGTTGCGGTCGTACAGTGTCTCGCTGTACTGCTGCCGGTCGAACTCGATCGCCAGCAGGTTGTCGCCGTTCACCTGCGCGTCGGCGAAAGGCAGCGGAGCTCAGGCGCTGTTCTTTTTTTGTCTGCTACATTGGTAGCGTAAAAACGTATACGCTGAGAAATCGACTCCACTTAACTGTTAATCAAAGCATAGAGGAGGAATTGGCAATCCTCAATGTGTATTCCTTGCGTTTTGAATGCGGGGTGCTCATGGGAACATACGGTCTGTACAAGCGCATGACCCGTTTAAGCGGGCGCAGTACCCCCTTTGCGAGTTTAAACATGATCAAGGCACATTTCGTCGTTCGGACGATGTTCTACGCGTCCGCGCTGGTTATTATCATCGCAGTGCAACAACCTTTAATGGTCACGAAAAACTTGGAGAAAAGCAAGAGGCTCAAATATGGCGCCTAAAGTAGCGCGTGGATTGTATCGCATAAGCGTTGCCCATTTCGAAGGGCGGAAACAGATGAGGTATTTACGAGTACAACTTATATGATTGATTGTTGCTGCAAATACGATGCTGTAGCGCTCTTCATCTTCCTCAGTAGAGTGGATGCTTGGGCGTGTTGGTAATTCATACTGGAAATAGGGGTTCACAGCGCGGGAGACAAGGACGACGAAAAACACAAGACGAGCGCTGATGAACACAAGACGAGCGCTGATCAGCGCTCGTCTTGTGTTTTTCGTCGTCCTTGTCTCCCGCGCTGTGAACCCCTATTTCCAGTTCATCTTCCTCTTTTCCGCCATAATTATAGATAACTACGATGGCAGGAAACTTTTCCCAGCAAGTCCCCTATGCCCCGTAATAGCAAACGAAATTCACTATCAACGCGCTCAGTGACCAAACGTTTGAGGATTGAGATTAAATCGCCGTCAACTGAGCCAGAGAGAGATGCGACTGCACGAACCTTCATCTTGCGGCCGACTTGCATAATCTGCTTCTGGCGGACCTTGCCCTCGCGGCGAAGATAGTAACGCCACTCGAAGCGTTGGTTCACGTCGTCGCTGAGACTGATGCGGAGCTTGGCCGGCACGGGGAAGGTCTCTCCCAGCACGGGACTCAGATCGGTGATAACGGGATTTGCGACGGTCTCGATGTCTCGCGAACTCGCATCTTCCGACAGCAGGAGAAGGCTGCCGTCAGAGGTCTGAGTTATGCGCTCTTCCGACAAGCCTGAAAGAGAGATAGAGAGAGGAAAGGAGGGGAGGGGGTATATGAGCAATCGGCTACTGCAAGTTTTGGCAAATTGGAACCCTAAATTTTTAGACGACTTCGTTTTGAACTGAGTTGGGTTCACTAAAAACTGTGGTAACGTAGACAAAAAAGGATTCCGCCAGGCTAAGCTAAAACTTCATCTAGCAGAGTAAGCCTCCCTAAAATTTCACATGTGGGCTTAACGCGCCGAAAGTGCCCATGGGCTGCGCGGCCTGCTATTACAATGTAAGGCTTCTAATCCATTTATACATTGGTTGCTTGTTAACGTGTACTTAGCGGCGTTTACGCAGTCGTCTTTGTACTAATGGCGGCAGGTTTTGAAGGATTGACCTGCAGGGTGCAACAAGAGCATGCACATCTAGCGGCAACCCGTGAAACACGGTAAAAAATGGGTGAAAACGCCATTCACTCACCGACTCGCGTGGTCACGTCGGAGCCCTTGATGAGCAGCGACACCGGGTCCTTGTGGTCTCGCGTGACGGTCACCGAGGCGCCCTTGGTGCTGAGGTTGTACGACAGCCGGATGGTCTGGCCGCTGGGCGTGATGGCGTCCGTGAGGCGGCCGTACTCGTCGTAGCCGTACACCACGGAGCGGCCTGAGCTGTCGATCTTGCTGCGCACCAGGCCCGTGCTGCCATGGTAGTCGAACACGGTCTTGAAGTTGTCCGGCGTCACGAAGCTCTGGAGCAGCTTCATGCGCGACATCTCCACCTGGCACTTGGCGCCCTGCGTGTTCTCGATGGTCTTCACGTGGTTGCTGTAGTCGCGCAGGATGTTGATCTTGTTCCCCTCCGCGTCCGTCACCGTGCTCAGCTTGCCGAAGGAGGTGTTCACGTTGTAGGTGAACGTGTAGATCACCTTGCCCGTGAGGATGTGGCGCGTCGACGTGTGCTGGCCGTGCTTGTTGAACGTGTGCACCTGCTGGGTCTCCGGCGAGTAGATCTCGTAGAGGTTGTGCTCGTTGGGCTTCGGCAGCGACGCCGTCACGGACCGCACCCGGAGGTTGCCCTGGTCGCAGATGTGGAGGAGGCCATCAGGAGTCACGGTTATGGACGAAATGGTGCTGAGTTTCGACGTGGTCGCCAGGAAGTGGTCTTCGTCGAAGCACTTGCAGTTGAGCTCGAGGCAGGAACACTTCAGCTCGGCTCCGGCGAAACGGCTGATGCGACCGTCGCTTCCGAGGACTCGCACCCGGTTGACGAGCTGGGAGTCGGACTCGGCGATGTAGAGGTCGCCGTTGGGGCCGAAGGCGAGACTCTGGGGCGCCTCTAGGAACACGTCCGTGGCGAAGTCGCTCCTTTCTCGGCCCGCGGTGGACGGGCAGTGGAGAGGCCGGCCAGCGACGATTTTGATTCGTTTGTCCGGTGTCAGTCGCAGAACCATGTGGTCGTCCAGAATGTGTAGCGAGTTGTCCAGTGGGTTAATGCTAAGTTCCGTGGGCCATCGAAGGTTGACCTGCGAGAAAAGAAATGAAAAAGTCGAACAATTTTTATTACAAACAGCCCTCGTAGCAAGTACAAGGGGAAAATTCCGAGGAGGAAATAGCCAAATCTAGCTGGTTACTCGACGGGATCCCTCGTCCAGTACTGCATTGGTGTGACCGCCGGTCTGGGCCCTTTCAGCGAGCAAGAGCTTTTTCTCAGATCAAAAATACCAAGTCACGCTCACTGCCAGACCTCGTAAATGAATTTGTAGCGGGCCTGAAGTAGAATTTAGTTGCTTTTTAGCCCGGCAGCATTTTAATTTTTTTGTACTCTTCTGTCCATCTCTTTTTCCTCTTTCAGGATTTTATGATGGTTGGATTTGTTGACGCAGCATAATTTTGTATGAAGCCATCTAGCTTATTCTCCATGGATTTTGCGCGGTTGACGATGGCACTGCAAGAAATATTGCTGGTGATACTGTAAGGCTATATTAGTACGTTTTTGGGGCGTACACGCAGCTACATGAACACCACAGAGAGCTCGAAGTGACGGTACCACCGATGTTTCCGCTAGTACAAAAAGTATAATTAAAATGTCAAATAGATCGTATAGCAGGACAATTCTATTGTGTTTTTTCCAAGAGGCATTCTCAGTGACTAAGCATGGTTAAAAATTTCCGATAATAATTATGAAAAAGCCGCAAAGATTTGAACAACGTTTCTTCGACAAGCTGATTGCAACAAATTCCCGAAAGCAAATGGACCAGTAAATAATTTACCTGTGTGAGTGAAAACGTTCCCATGCAAGGAATTGGTTTCCAGTGGTTTTTGTGATAGTGATCTCCAACGAGGGTGTGGATGATTCCATTTTTGTCGACCATGCGGATGTTCGTTCCATCAGCGATGAATATTTCATTGTGCATTGAAATGGCGATACCTGAAAGTTGAAAAACACACATCGAAATGTCACATTTGGTACTACCACAGGCAGATGCGACGCAAATTTCATCAGACCATAATGCTCGTAAATGTCATTTACCCTTTGGATAGGCCAGTTTCGCGTCCCTGGCAGGCCTTCCATCGCCGCATAGCATCTTGTCCCCGGGCAAACATTTGGCGCCATTCCCGACCACCACCATCACGTTGTTCTTCACATCCGGGATATCCTTGTAGCTCGTTATTTGCAGGATTTGGTAGCGTTCGGGGTCGGAGATGTACAACCTGCTGTCGCTAGGGCCTACAGCCAGGTGATATCTGTACGCCACTTGCGCAGCACTGAAAAAATAAAGGGAGATGATGAACGACATCAACGTGTTACAAATTCAAGTCAAAGTTGGCATGATTTTTTAAGTTCTATTTGCATCAAGTGATCAACAAACGCTTTCTACGAAGCAAAAAAGATGATTGAGCGTCACTTGGGTGAAACTTTCTGCAAACGGCAATTTTCAGCTTTTGAAGGAGAGTTCAATTTGATACTGACTTTCGCTTCAGTTAACATAAAAAAAGATTCTAAAAAATGGCTGCGTCATTCCAAGCTTGCCGAAATTTTGTTACTGTGCATGCGGTGGCGCAACTTCGTGCCGTATTATGAACACCGGTTGCACCCCTGCTGAGCGCAATGTTAGCTGCCAGCGGCATTGTCGGCTACAAGGTTGGGGACACCTTTGTCATAAACCGCGCTTTTGTCGGCTCAAGTCGACTTTTTTCACTTTCAGCGACACAGTTGTGTTAAAACGTGTGCTAGAAGCGTTATCGATTTCGGTAGACATTACTTAAGCGGGCTGTACGACTTTAAACAAAGCAACAATTAACTAGGCAGCATCGACTGTATTTTCCTTCTTAATTTCTGGCCGCATGTCCCAAATCAATAAAAGGAAAGTTAAAAATGCCCAAGATTTTGTTGCCTCTAAAGGGAACGGTAGTAGAGCGAGATATTAGGGAGTTTTAGTATAGCGGAAAGCACCACTTTAGCGCGCCCATAGCGTTAGCGGGCACGCTAACCGTAGCATAACGAGGCGCTATCCGTTCGCGATTGCGGCCCGCAAAACGTTAACGCTACAGCTAAAACGCTATACTAAAACTCTCTATTAGTACCGCTAAGTACCGCTACCACACCGTTCAGAGGCTCCATTATCAAAGGGAAGTGAACCGGCGGCGCAGGGTAAGTAGCGATAAGGGAACCGCGGAGTAGACACTGGGGAAATGATAACTGGCGCCTTCGAAAACCGTGCGGATGGTTCTCACGATCGCGGAGCGCCTCAAGCACACGCAGCCGAACCCCCAGTGTCGCTTCCGGTGCCGAGATTAAGGAACAGGGATTATTCCGATTTCTAGGGATGTGTCTTCTAAAACCATGCAATAGCAAACGACCGCACTTGCAATACATACATTTCTTTAGTTGTAATCTATGACCGAAAACAGATAAAACAAAATCAGTCCAATTTACTCAAGGAAGTCAGGGCAGCCGCAGTACCCCCTTACAGTATCTGGTGAAGTCGTTAACCCCAAATGAGAATATGACGTATAAAAAATAGATCCACTTTAAGTTGAGGCAAAGAGAGAGTTAAATAGACGAGACACTAAAAATGACATTTTACTTCATACGGCTGAAATGAAACATGGTTTCAGATAATGTCGCCAAACTGGGGAACATACCTGAGTTCTACAACAGTGCGGATTTTGCCGTCCGTGGTGATTTGCCGAATGAGGTTGAAGTCGCCCACATAAATGGAGCCGTCCGGAGCAGATGCCAGGGCCACAGGCGCCAGCAGTCTCTGTTCTTTAGCGACTCCGTTACACTGCTGGCAATGAAGGGGCCGTTGCTGGCCGTCGCCGACCGCCGTGAGCAGCACTTTAGGTTTGTTCTTCAAGTAAATGTTAGTTCCGTCACCCTTTTGCAAAATACCTAACAAGACAAAAAGGAAATAAGGAAAAGGACACGGAAGTGATTATAGACGATCTCAGTTGTCAGGAATAACAAGAGTAGCCTTAGCTACGGCTGGCTCACCTTCGTGGAAATTGTATCTGTGGTGTATGTCCAGGTTCCAACCTCCGATCTCCGATATGCTCATGTCATGTCCGCTGACTTGCGTGGCTTGCACTTCCCATATTATGGATGGGCAGTTGTTGTACTCATAGCCAACATAAACTGAAGAAACCAGAGAGAAGCCACGTCGTTAACGCATTACGTTCAGTAAAAAAAAAAAAAAAAACAGTGATCAAGGAATACGGGTGGAATACCAAGCGAATGCTTAAAACGTAATTATTAGTACCAGTCAGCAGACTGACAGCAGTACAAACAGTACGCCACATTTATTTGCGCGAAGCTCTTCTATTGTTTCTTAAGCAGAAGAAGCTTGCCTCTTCATAAATAAAACCGTTCTCTTGGCAATTCAAATAACTGCAGATACTTAAAATACGCCTTTAAAAGGACTACACGCTTAGGGGAAACCTTCGCTGAATCCGAAAATAAAAATTTGCAGCCGTTTGGCATGGTCTGTAGGCGACTGTGAATTTCTGAGTGTGCCAGAAGAGCATAAATAGACAACCCAACTCTCCCGAAAATATAGGGCATTTAATACCTTCCCATATTTCTATTTTGTTGTATGGTTACTACCTGAAAGCTTGGAATTTTATTTCTCCCAATCAAATACTGAACACAATAAGCAGCCTATGCAAGGTATTTTTTTTGGAAGGCAATTTGAGGTAAAGTATTCTGTCATGGCGCTTTTCTATGACAGCTGCGACTTTTCGGTAACGTGAGAGGACAAAAGTCACAGGTTTCACTGCGCTAACAGCATAATTATACGCTACTTCAGAGGCCCTTGCATGCAAAGGTACTCGGCACTGCATAATCCTCCGAAGTATAGAGACAGCGTGAGCATACCCGTTGCCACAGCAACTCCGTAAACTTTCTGTCTGTAGACGTTCCTGCGATTCCAGGCGTAAGTGAACTTGATTCCGGGGTCAGCTTCAAACTTCTTCTCAAAAAGGATGCCCTCTATCGATATCTTGAGGTGGATCAGTCTCAGAGTCAACGGAATGGTTTCGGGGGTCAGCTGCAGCTGGATGGTGGACAGGTATCCCCCAGCTCTGCTGCTGTGGTACACCAGGTGCAAAGCAGTTCCGGGAATAGCGATGCTCTCTTGCACGACCTGTATCGCAAGCACACGGTACACGTCACCAAGAAATCGTCACTAGCACGCTCCTTCACTGCTCATACATTGGGCAGATTAAGAATTATTTGCGTAAAAAACAGCCTCTGCAACGCATGTGAAACCACTTTTTTTTTTTTTTAGAGCGTAGCTTCACGCGGTCGCTTCTAGCTTGAGCGGTGTCGTGGCTGAACGAACGGGAGTCAGACGGGAAGGTGAAAGGGAGCGAACGTAGAGCGCAGTGGAGAGCGAATGACGCTGACAGCAAGGACAACGTGAAGAAGAAAGCAGAGAAAGGTTCATTGGAAACATAAGAAGCGACAATTATAAGATTTTCAGGCGCCAAATATTTAGACCGGGGACAAAAGGGACAGGGATATAAGACATACGTATGAGCTCCCATTATCGTGCCATAAGGCTTACATTGGGCAAACAGGGCGGCGCCTTAATTAACGCTTCCGCCAACATGCTAATCAAGGGGAAAAACGCACGGATGGGAACTTAGCCAGTCATTGCCACAATTGGAAGTATTCGCCTCTGTTTAATGAATGTACGGTTGTGTTTCGTGACCCCGATCAACACACACAGGAGATTGTGGAGTCGCTGAGATGCATCTTAGGGGCGAATATTGTGTCAGCATGACCTCCGTATCTATGACAGCGAAAGAGCTGGCCTTCCTGGGTGCGCCCATGACATAGGGGATGAAGAATGCGGGCGCGCCTGTACACTGCGCAGGTACTCTTTTAGTTTTTTGTTACCATTGTTGCATATACACATGTAGTTTTGAAAATAAAATTTCAGTTGGAAGTAGCGCATGCCTGTGTCCTTTTTGTCTCCTGTCTACATATTCGGCGCTTGAAAATCTGATAATGGATTACCTACTAGCTCGAGCCCCCACGCTGTTAAATAAGGAGACAAGCGGAGGTGAGAAATAAGGCTGAAGTGTCCAGCATGTTTAAACAGACTCGGGCAAATTTAAACGCACCTGGGATTCTGCCAGGACCGCGCTCCTTTCTGGACATCCGCCTTGAAAGCCGTGCTTCCAGGTGGCAAGCACGACGGGCCTCATGGTGTCGTAGTCGTGGTCGGTGCAGGCCAGACCTCGGTTCTCCAGTGCTTTTGTTTGACTGAGGCTCATGACGACCTTGTCCATGACGACAATCTCGTTCCACGGCACCATGACTGTCCGCTCGTGAAGGTCGAAAGGGTCCCGTCTAAATTGCAGCGTCACTGCTCCACCACCGTTGACCATCAAATCAAACCTAAGGAGGAAAGGAAACCATAGCAAAACGTGCGGGTTAGTGCCAGGAGTGGCATATGCTTTGGTCTGAAGGTCGCAGCAGCTTAGCGACCAGTCACACAGCAATTTTATTATCCATGCATAATGCTTTCATGCTCACCGTCCTTCCGTTTATTTCTTTATGAGGTTTAATGTGAAGGTGCATGGCCGACCATAACATTGCAAGCTCATTGCTACACTTTCTAAGTCAGCGTGAATTTAAGGAAGATCTGTTGCCGTATTCAAAGCAGGTTTCTGGTCAGAAACAAATGTTTTCAGAAATAGCTTGTTGGCCCAGTTCAAGTTATTTCAAAGCTACCAAGACAACTTGATATCTCTCACCAACAGCGCTGACATTATGTACACTATCTTCTGCCAGAACAGTGCAGCTAGTGCACTATGCTGATGCTTATAGGCCAATTTTCTTGCATACATGCTCCCCCTAAATATTAACATGCATTTCTACACGTTTTCAGCGTTTAGGTTCGTAATTCCTTCCAAGGGATCAGTAAATGCAAACGAATCTGATCACGACTGCGAATGCTCCCCTGCCTTCAACACTTACCATCCCGTGTCTCTCGTAACAGTGAAGCCAAATAGACCATCTCCAGCAGTTCCAACTCTTATTCCTTTTAGTGGGCTTCCTGAAGAGCTTAAGACTTGACCTCTGACAACAGAGGCGCGGCTGTAAACAAAACAGCAGTGCTATGTTGAAAATGACTGGCATGACAGAACAGAAGCATACATCACAAAAAACACATTATCCACACAACACTAACAAACATGTTAATATGACAAGAAGCAGCAACCGCAAAAAGCAGAGACATGAATGACTTTCCAAAAAGCATTTGCAAGGTAGGTTGTAACATTGCAGGAAAAGGAAAAATGAAAAGAAAAATTAATTGCACGAGACAAAATCTTTACAAGGCACTGGAAAGGGGGCCATTCACACAGCATGAAACACAGACAGAGTACACATTTTGCAAAGTTGTGTTTAAATGCACAAAGCTATGACAGCATATCGCCTGAACTATGTATAAGCACAAAACAACAGTGATTTCTGAAATTTTCATTCAGAAGCTGTCACAGCTGGCAACAGTCACAAAAGCACATTTCATGCAAGGGAGGGGAGAAGAAAGAGTGATAGTCAAACACGAACCTACCTTGCATTGAAATGATTCCATAGCACACTGAAGCAGCGGGTAAAGAAACGAAGACTCTGGTTATTGGACTCAGAGGTAGAAAGAAGCATGCACTCTGGCAAACAGGTTAGCATGGGAAAGCTTGCATTTTTCATGCACTGTGCCTGAAAGTAAACAACATGAGGCTAAAGCCATTGCACTGCACAGGACCAAAGCACAATTAGATTGCGGACATTAGGCAAGTAGTTTGTTATGAAGGTTAGCTGAGAGCTGTTAACTGGCTAAAGCAGTTGAAGCTTAGGAAGCATGCAAGCTGTGCAAGCTGAACACACATTTAGTCAAACCGTAGCTCACAAAAGACTAAGCACAAAAGCATGGCGAATATACCTGTCGTTGAAGGAGTCCTTTTTAGCATAGCTCTGCACTGAGTCTTCTTCAATGAGGAACTGCATCCTTTGAAAGAAAGAAGCCGTCACTGCCGGCGGCTGTTTCCGCAGCAGGATATCCAGTGGGTCCGACGACGAAAAGCAGAGGGGGTTCTTCGCGCAGGCCTTATGAGAGCAGCACTCGCTGTCAGCACAGTCTGTCAAGCCATCTGCATAGAGGTGCGAAGCGTTGTATTCAAAAGGTTGCCCTTCATTCCAAATGAAACTGCAACCCTATAACAAGCTCTGACAGGACATAGTATGTTTTTAGTAAGCTCATTTTAGGCACATCAAAAGTGTAAATGGTAACCATCTTACATTTTACCCGAGCTGCTGGCTCCGTGCGTCCACTTAGGCTACCATCTTATTAAAATTGAATTTGCCACTGACAATAGTTACCTTAGACGGAGAGGGCATCAGTGATGTTTCGAAATGCTTTGAGCAACGTTTGAGCAAGTATATAAATGACGCCATGCTCAAAATCCCCTACAGCTAGTTTTTTTTTATGCATACATATTCCCCGCAGTCACTAACTATATATAAGAAAATGGCTCTGCACAATATTAATGGTTGAACGTGCACTCTTTGCAGCCCCAGTCAGTGGTACTTAGCAACGTTCCGCTCTACATTTATTCCTTGGGCGCAGTTTGCTCTCTCTACTCTCGGTTCACAGCGTGCGTAAGCTTCAACCGCATGCAGCGCCATGTCTGACCAGCGTACCTCTAACCAAGACAAAGGAGCATTGTACAAAATATCGCTTATTTTTTACTCGTGGCGCTGATGGTCTTACGCAAGCCCATAACGTCACAAGTGGAGCCTTTAAAATACAGAAAGTGAAGCCTTTCAACTACAGAGGCCCGAGTTTTTCATCTAAACTGTATAAGCATTGCATGTATAAGTAGCCGTGTAGCGAAGCCACGTACCATTGTCATTGTCGATGCGATCATCACACGTCCTTTCCATCGGTACATTGCAGTCGGTACCATCCCAGCCGTTGTGACACTTGCACTGCCAATCTCCGTCAGACATGATGCAGTCTCCGTGGCTGTTGCAGCTTTGGGGGCACCCCTCTGCAAGCAAGGCAAAAAATGGCAGTGTTCGTGCGCAAAGTCGTTATCTTGCGAGTCTACGAATCAACTTCCGGGTTTCGGAAGTTGATGCTTCTACATGAAGGCGTCACCGTGCTTCTACATGAAGTCACAGAAGTCACCATGCTTCTACATGAAGGCGCGACTTTCTTCGTGGTTTTTCTAATAAAAACAAAAAAGAGTTCATGCTGCAGAGCGGTACGGCTAATGTTCGAAACCACGAAAGTGAAAGGTATCGCCATCTGATGCGGAGCGGCGGAACAGCACTCATAAAAATCGTTTCAAAATGGACGCTACCACACTTTATGGGATCTTCGGTGAGTTGCCTCCCGAGGTTCTCTTTTACTACGGCGTAAATCACTTATAAAGGCTAAAAACACCCGTTTCATGTGCAACAAATATTATTTCATCTTCTTGTTGAAAAGCGGCTCAGTGAATTTGTTATTTTGGTAGAGAAGAGCAGGATTGAGTTACGGTGTTTTGAGAAGAGCAGGATTGAGTCACGGTAATAACTATTCTAGAGAGACGGAACTTAGTTTTTTTTTACCTTTAGACACTTAAACCTTCAAAACCAACGAGTGTGGAATTTTTGTGCAGTGAATATAATAATTCGTGACTGAAAGCGTAGCGTGCTGCGCCGGTGAGCCTTTACAGAGTGCTTCACGCAAATAGATGCAGATTGAGGAAAAGCCAGCTTTACGTTAAGCCTTACGGTGAAACATGCGGTGTTGTGAAACAAAGAAGCGCTTACCGAGGGTGCAGTGCCGTCCATTCCAGCCCTGGATGCAGAGGCACGTGCCATTCTTGCACTGCCCGTGTTCCACGCAGCGAACGTCGCACAGCTTCTCATTGCACTTGGGTCCGGTCCAGCCCTCGATGCAGATGCACTCCCCACCCTGACACCTGCCGTGTGATCCGCAGTCGAGGTCGCATTTCTCTGCACAGAGCCACAATGCAAACGCTCAGGACGACTACATCTAGGCTAGCTTCTGGAGTACAGGGTCCTGCTTTCTCATTCTTCGTTTTATCGGTCGCGGAGCTGCTAAAACGCGTAGAAACACGAATATAACCTCCGTATAACGAAGTCCTACTTGAAGACGAAACCTTCCGTAAACAAAAAAATTCGTTAAGTCGAAGCATGTAAATTTTGTCAATACAACTAACGTTTGATGCTTAGGTAACTCTCGACTTCAACGTATGGTCAAATTCTCCAGGTACCTATAGCTATTTGTGAAAGTAGTTTACCTGCACAACGTACATGAGTATAGGGCCGTTCGCGACGGGCGGCAGCGGTACTTACCTTTATCGTGAGCGCGCTTGCCCATGTAAGGTCAGATGCCACCCTGATGAACTACGAGCGAGGCAGAGGATCACGATAACGAGCCGCACCTTGCACAACCGGGAGAACAGCTTTTCTCGGGCCTAGCAGCTATCTAAAGGCATAACTCGGCACACCTGCCTTGCTATATAAAAATAGGGTTTTTGACAGCATCTTTAGATGAAGCGGGGATGCGCTCCTCTCGTGTGGGTAAAAAAAGGTATAATGACGCGTACACGCCTCTACTATCTGAGTAAACGCGAAGTGATTGCGTGGTGTTGCCTTTTTAAGTGGAGAATGAAAGGCTACAATACGAGGTCAATTGTGCGGGTATTCTCGTTTTTCATAGCAAGCGCAACATTCTGGCGCAGGTTGACTTCAGTGGAGGGTTATGCGAGCAAAAATACGGTACGTTTAATTCTCAAAATGCCCCTGGAACATACACAGCGTGCACGCACACTCAGTTATAGCAAAAGTGTGGGAATTATCATCATCATCATCATCATCCTCCTCCTGCATACGCCCACTGCAGGGTAAAAGCCTCTCCCGTAGATCTCCAATTATACCTGTCCTGTACTAACTGCGACCAGTTTATCCCCGCATGCTTCTTGATCTATCTACCCACTTAACTTTCTGCCGCCTTCTGCCCCACTTGCTTTCTCTAGGGATCCACTCTGTTACTCTTAATGACCAACGGTTACCTTGCCTTCGCATTATATGCCCTGTCCACGCCCATGTCTTCTTCTTAATTTCTACTAATATGTCCTTAACACGCGTTTGTTTCCTGACCCTCTCCACCCTATTCTTGTCCCTTAACGTTACACCTATCAACTTCCGTTACATTGCTCGCTGAGTCGTCCTCAATTTAAGTTGAACCATTTTAGTGAGCCTCCAAGTTTCTGCCCCGTGGGTGAGTACCGGTAAGACGCAGCTGTTATACACTTTCTCTTCAAGGACAATGGTAGGCTGCTATTCATTATCTGAGAATGCTTTCCGAATGCACTCCACCCCATTTTTATCCTTCTGATTATCTCTGCTTCATGGTTGGGATCCGGGATCACTACTTGGCCTGAGTAGATATATTCGCTTACCACTTTCACTGCCTCGCCATATATCTCAAAGCGCTCTGCTCTCCGTAGGCTGTTGAGCATTACTTTGCATTATTGCGAATTATTGCGAAATGGTCCTTAATGTGGGAAAAGTTCACCCCTAAATCGCGAAACAGAATACATGCTTATTAAATGAAAAGGATTTGTTGCATCTCGAATTATTTGAAATCGGGGTTAGTTATATTGATTATGTGGTAAGGACACTACTGCACACCAAAGCGATAATTATTCGCGGAGCTAGTTATTTTTTTTTAATGGCGAACCAAACTTTTGGGAGAGGAAATATCTGAGTGTTACAGTGGCTGTAAAGTCGTCGTGATTTATCGCACTGCACGCAACAGGCACGTCAAGGCATACTCGGCAGTGTACATGTCGAGAATGGGGGGCGGGGTCACCTTGGGAGCAGTCGGGTCCCGTCCACTGGTCGTCGCATGCACAGCGCTGCAGGTCGAGGTCGAACTGTCCGTGCCCGGAGCAGTCAGGCAGGCAGCGCAGGGCGTCGCTATCCGGCTCGCCACAGTCGTTGCTCTTCCACCCTTTGCGGCATAGGCACATGCCACTCACGCACACACCGTGTCCCGAACACTCGGGGTCCAGGCAGTCCACTGAAAGATTTGAAGAAAAATGCGAACACGGCGCATTCGCTTCTGGTTAAACGGCAGTTATTTTTTCGGTGAAAAACACTGATTGATTCCTAGGTCATAGGAATCGGTAAAGCACGGAAGCGAAATGTGCAGCGAAATGTGCAGCTGAGCATGATTTGTGGGTCAGCGGCTGTCTTGTGGGTGTGCTTGGTGAGCGACGTCCTGCTGGCGGGTCGCATCGGCAAAGGTGTACTGGCGCCATTTCCCTGACGGATATGACGTCAGTGAAATCTTGGTGTATCCCGGCGTAAAACACTTTCGTGTTAAAATTTAAAATCCGAAAACGAACAACCCGAAGTATAACGTACTCTTTAATACTAAAGGTTGCTTCCCCGCAAGAAGACTCTGTGTACAGGGGTGCACCCTTTACAGGCCGCTTGCTTCGTGTTAAAAGAAAGTTGCAGCCCGTTTCGCGTTAAACATGCAAGTCCGCGTAGTGAACGTTCACGTTTTAGAGCGTAGCTATTATGCGGCCGCTCCTGTGGTTTCACGACGTCCCTCGCCATCGTCCCTCGATGTAACCGAGAGTACGAGGAGTACACCGAAGAGAGAGTGAGGAGGAAAGCGGCTGCGGAGAATGGCGAAAGTGTGAGGCGGAAAGTGGATTGGCGGGGGTGCCGTGCGAGACATGCTCCGCGGCAGGAGCGTCTACGAGGTGGCGCCAAAGTAGCGCACGCCATCGTGTGTTCGCCGATGAGGCGATGACTATATATATATAAGGCATGCGGTGAGCGCATTCACCGATACCATACATGAAAACAAAGCGCTGCACTGGAGGAGTAACCTGTGAAGAATAAAAGTGGTCTAGAATTATATTTTAGTTCTTTTCTACTTTCTTTGGGTGCCGATATGTGAATCCAGCAACAACATGGATTCTGTAGGACGCTGCACGCACATCGTCGGCGCACGGAGGAGGAGGTAATGAGAGAACAAATGAAGCGAAGGGGGGTATGTGATAACCGCAATCCGCACTCCACACTTTGAAGGGAACCTATCAATCGGCAGTCCAGTCCAGTTTTTTTGCTGCGACGCCTTACTGTAATTAAAGAGTTCTGAAACTCAACCAGTTCCTCACTCAGAGGTCATGAACTCTGCAGTGCGGTTCAAAGATTCCTGTTTCACGAATGCAATTTACGTAAACGATGCACGTCATCCGAACGCAAGCGAGCCTTCAGGAGTGACCTTGTTCGTTATTTGTGCGAGGCTAACTTTGTTTAAGCTTGCCAGTGGTCAGCTTAGGTGCAACCAGTTGATCTATGACTACTTCAAGAAATCATTAAGCGCAATTGCTTTCCATGTGAATCTCGCCGATAAACACATTTTGATGTGCCCGACATCTTTTCATGCGCACTATTGTTTGTTTGCCTTTTTTTTTTCAAATGGTCCTTTGAAGGTTTTGTTCCCCATACGTTTTCACAGAATTGACTTTTCCTGTTGTATAACGTCACTCTGGCATTTATATTTGGTTAAACATTTAACAACCTGATTTATGGATGCTTGCGAAAATTACTCCGCCACCATAGCGTCGAAACGCTTAGAACAAAAAATGGGGTAACAGAAGGAAAGCATCTTACGCGTACATGGAGGAGCCGATGTCTTATGCCTTGGCTACACAGGAACTTTCAAATGACAATTGAACGCTCGCCCGCAAGTGCGCCTTGGCTATGAATTAACAATGGGGCACTCGAAAGACAATTGGTTCAAGACCTTTGGAAGGCCTTTGAAGCGGCCCTGTTCAGGTGGAGAGATGAGACAGTAAGGGAGCAAACCTTCTTCGCAGTGCAGTCCCTTGTATCCCGGGAAACACCGGCAGACGCCGTCCAGGCAGTCTCCGTGTCCCGAGCAGTCGGCGACCTCGCACTCGTCCTCTCGCAGCTGGCACTCTCGGCCCTTCCAGCCCGGCTGGCAGACGCACTCGCCGCTGGTGTACTGACCCCTCCCGCTGCACAGCACCGGGCACACGCCTGCGCCACCGAAGGCCCCCGCGACGGCTTCGTCAAAGGACACGACGGCGCAATTCAGGGGAGGGGGGGTCTAGGGCTTCTATGACATGTTTCCACTGCGTTTCTAGCGGGATTACTTTTGTGTGTCGAATTCAGACGCTACCCACCAACCAACGGGAAAAAGGTTGATGCGTACACAAGGTGGTTTCTTTAATGTCACATTAAGAGTGTTGCTCATCGCTGTTGTTCACATTCCCCGTCTTGGACGCGTCCTTCATTCCACTGTGAAGCTCGGACGCCTCGAGCACGCCTCCTAGGTCACTTGGTCGTGCACCTTGTGATTGCGTCCTAGGCGGAGTTTGGCGCGATATACAGCCCTTTAATTAACAACAACAAGAAATGGACGTGGGCAGGGCATGTAATGCGAAGGCAAGATAACCGCTGGTCATTAAGGGTAACAGAGTGGATCCCTAGAGAAGGCAAGCATTGCAGGGGGCGACAGAAAGTTAGATGGGCAGATGAGATCAAGAAGTTTGCGGGGATAAATTGGTCACAGTTGGCACAGGACCGAGGTAATTGGAGAATAATGGGAGAGGCCTTTGCCCTGCAGTGGGCGTAGATAGGCTGGTGATGATGATGATGATGATGAATTAACAAGAATTGCTTTATTGTATCTGCCCTTACAGATGCATCCCATTGTTCTTTCTGTTCAAGATCACATGTATGAACAACGGCATGCCGAGTCATAGCTGAGCTTTCACATATTCGTTTAAAAGATACTGCTGATTGCCTCCCCTCCCTTGGCTTGGTTTCGCGTGATAGATCTCTCTTCTTTATTCTTTCTTTCTTTCTTTTCCTGTATCTTAAAAAATCTTTTTGACTTCGGTCCTGTTTGTTTATTTTTAATTGGCGTCACCCGTGATACGTATGTGGTACGGGTTGGGCTTTTATTTTAATTTATAACATTTTAGTTTGTCCGTCTGTCTGTTCAAGACGACCTATTGCACGCTGTTCGAATATTTCCCGCTTGCTTTGTCCTTTTGGGCGGCAGGATTTATTTCTTCCTCACTTACTGCTTCTTCACTGCACTGCACTGACGTCACTGGCAGTGACACTGTTACTAGAAGTAACGTCGTTGCCAGAAACGACAGCACTTTCTGCTATCACGTCACGGGTGCTTTTAACAGATTCGCATCTGCCTGCTCAACTAAAACGCAGTTTTCCCGAGCCGCTGACTTTGCATCCTCGATGGAGGGACAGTTGTTCCCCTTAGCAATTTTATTGCTCTTCTCCTGGAGTGACTCTACTACCTGCAGTGACCTTTGTGTGTCCTTGTGGTGGCCTAGCCGTTCCCTCCACGCGCCTTGCAAAGCAAAGGCTTCGCGAAGCCGAGCTGTTTAAAGCAAAGCACCAAAAATGCATTCTTAGCAGGGAGTAAGTTGTTTACTCTTAGTGTTTACCGATTCTCCTTTCGAAATGCGCAGGGCCTACAGGGTCGATACCAACTACCGAACGGTGTTTTTTTTTTTTTTTTTCTACAGGTCTGCGCTAAATGCGTCCACGCACAAAATGTTGAAGATAAGTTAGGTACTGATAGCAGCAGTCAAGGCGCAACGCTTCGTTTTGTTGCTGCTCATTTCCTGGCACCTTTTGCCAACCCCTGACAACGTAAATAATGCAGTGTAAAATCATACTAGTTTATCTCCCGTGGTTATTGCCTCCGCTCCTTCCTTCCTTTTCACAGATAGCTCGCGCAACTCTAGCGATACCGACCGCAATAAAATAGGCGTGGGAAGCTATTTTTCTCCCGCCTGGGTGGCAGTCCGCCCCCTCCCTCTTTTTTTTCGTTTGGTTTAGGGGCTGTAATGACTTGCGTTCCGCGCAAAGGTCGCACGCCAAGTTACGTTTGCCTGATCTTTTTGCCTATCAGATAACAGGCGCGTGTAATGCCGCCTAAACGAGGCAGAGGGTGAAGGGGACGAAGCTGAGCTAATACTGCACTGGTAGGACGACGGCTGTTGCCGCAACTGTCGTGATAACGTTAAAGAATGACGTGATTTCACGTCTCAGCCAACCTAACTGCGTGACATGCCGTTTTTTACGTCCATAGATCACGATATGGCTTTTACGTCGTTAGTCTTAACATGTACTTAGGCGATTTTGCTTAAGTATCTACATGCACCCTTTGGGTTTAAAAACGCAGGTTTACGACGGTAGTTAGCCAAATAAATTGTGGCCGAAACCTGGGAAAGTTTAGAATTGTTATCGAATTTAGATGCTGAGAAATTTTAGCTTCGAATTGAAATATTGAAACAGCCATATTAGAAATTTGAACTGAAATTGATTGATTGATTGATTGTGGGGTTTAACGCGCCGACGCAACGCAGTCGATGAGGCGCGCCGTAGTGGAAGGCTTCGGATTAATTTTGACCACCTGGGGATCTTTATCGTGCGCCGAAATCTCGTACACACGGGCCTTTTTGCTTTTCGCCTCCATCAGAAAAGCGGCCGCCGCGGCCGGGAATCGAACCCGCAACCTCGTGCTCAGCAGGCCAATGCCTTAGCCACTGAGCCACCGCGGCGGGTAATTTGAACTGAAATATTCCGACATACCTACTAGAAATGGTTTATTTCTCACCGGCCATTCAACTGATCTTTTTGAGCCAATTAAGGAGATAATGCAAGCTTTCTTGGTGTTTGCGCATTAGGTAGGGCACTACACGCACAATGTTGCTAACTGCGCTTTCGCCTGCCAACTCCATAAGTAACAGTGTTCATAACATGTATACTACTAAGTGTTTACTGGGACTTGAAGTAGCTTTTCATTATAAGCATTTTTAGTGAGCACATCGTAGGGCTGTCTAGTGTTCAAAAGGACAGGTTTTTTTTTTAGCGGTTAGAACAACCGCGATTCCAGTGAGAATACTTGGCTAGTTTCCCACAAAGGATACGAGGAACAGACCATAGAAAAAATTACAGGGACAGTGTCCCGCACACACAGAACGAAGCGAAGCTCGTTGAAGCCGCGGCAAGCAGAACGCCACTCACGGTAAGCGCATGTTTCGCCCGCGTAGTCCTGGTCACAGTCGCACTTGCCCATGTTGCATGTTCCGTGTCCGTGGCAGTCGTACGGGCAAGGAAGGCTCGATACATCTGAAGAAAAGGTGTGGAGAGGCGATGTGGAAAGGCATATCTTGAAACGACATTATCGGCGGCTGCAGTAAACTGGGAGACATTTTTGGCTCGGTTCCTCTTGTGATTGTCTTAATTTATCTTACGATCTATTAGATAAATACTTCCAGTAACTTGCAGGAACCCGTTTGATTTCGTTTGTCACTACTGCTGGTCCACGTGGACAATAAATTTCACAAGACGCGCGCAATAGGGGGACGCTGCGAATAGGTGCTACCGACAGCAAAGTCTTTTCCGTTTCGGTAAAGTTTATTACAGCCGCCTAAAATACAAAAAATGCAGCCGCGTCTCCAGTATTTTATGTATTTATTGCGTCCTTAATGCTTCGAAGACATACGTGGTCTATTAGATAAACTTTAGTGAACGGTTGCGTATCAATTTACATCACTTTGATTTCATCATCCTGCATAAAGCCATCATGGGCGTTCCGTACTGTCTGCACATGGGGCGCATATTCCACGTCCAGGAAGGGACCGCAAAACCTGCCTCGACAACACAGTGACTCTCTGGGGCGCGTTTTCACGCGGAGAACAGGCGAACCACCCACCAGTGGCCACGCTGATGAAGGAAATTTCTTGCTGCTGCTCGCCATCATTGTAGACCGATATGTACCATCGACCATGATCCAGGAAGTGGATGAACTCCATGTTGAAGGTTTCCTGCTGTTGCGGAGGTGCGGAAGAGAAAAAAAGAAAACGCAGGCGGGATTAACGACTTAGGCGGCGTACTTCTATACGGTGGTACGACAAAAAAAAAAAAGCTTTTTATTGTGGCTATTTTGCCACTTGCCACTTTTAAGGCATTGCACAGGAAATAACGGGGATAACCTTTAACTATGATCCCACTAATGACGTAACGCATTTGTTCGCACTTGACTCTGAGGGACTATGAGGGACCAACACCTCGCAGTGTCGTCTTTCTCTTTGATTTCTCGGCCTGAGCAACAAACCTCATCAGCGCAATCTTACGATGATTATGGGGGTTTAACGCGCCGACGCAGCGCAGGCAATGAGGCGCGCCGCAGCGAAGGCCTCCGGATTAATTTTGACCCCCTGGGCCTCCTTAACGTGCCCCAAAATCGTGAACACACGGGCGTCTTTGCTTTTCCCCTCCATCAGAAAAGCAGTCGCCGCGGCTGGAAATCGAACCCGCGTCCTTGAATCAGCAGCCCAACGCCTTAGCCACTGAGCCACCGCGGGGGGTAGCGTAATCTTACGACTCTTTCTACCCAGTTGGCCACGCGGCTAATATGCTTTTTTTTTTTTGGTTGTGCGGTATTTGTAATTTTTGCCTGCAGTATTAAGACTGCGTGCTGTTGAAAGGGGCGTCTGCTTTCACGTCTCCTCGCAGAATGATTATCATCAGAATGAGCAACAATTGTGAATGCCTCATGAATTTCGTGGGGCAAATTAATTTTCCTGTTCTGAAAAGAAAAATTATGTTGACACATATGCTGGCTTCAGCTAACGTGTGGAGGATGTCTCCCGAACACCCAAACTTCATAAAAGAAAACAGCCTGAAGGTAAATTGTATCAAACTCACTCAACATAACACAAAGTTTCATCTTTTTAACGGGGTCCTACCCAAACAGTAACTGAAGATGGCTAGCTTTTAAGGAATGTTGCGCCAGCTCGGCTGCGAAAAGACCCTGTTGATGCCTACCCTTTTATGAAAGCTGGCGTTGGGCTATTGACGGACAGCATTCTACGTAACCTCTCGGTATAAAGAAGACCACGAGACAGGAAACTGACTGTTATAAATGGTATTTCGTTAAACGCAGAAATAATTTGATCTCAATAATAGGGTTGAGTCAAATCATTTCCGCAAACTATTGCAATTTGTACTGGGGAAGAACCCTGAATAAGGCAATTTTGTTGTAAACAGAGTTCGCTGTGCGGCGCCCACCTTGGCCGCCTTCCGATGCCGCCTGTCCCTGGCCGAGAGGATCTCGACGAAGTCGTAGCGCGTGTGCGTGGGCACGCTGTTCCGGCGTCCGTAGATGGCCACGCTGGCGCCGGTGGGAAGCGTGTAGTTGAACTTGACTAGGCCGGGGTCCTGTTGATGGAACTGGACGTTCCAGTGGCCGTACGAGGCGACCACCTTGCTGTGCCTCTTGCCCACCGACATGTCGGCGAACGAGTCGCTGCTCGGCGGCAGCGTCTTGGCTGGCAGCACAGACGGACCTGACGCGGGAGGGGATTTCGCTAAGTCTACGAAGCAGCACTACGCCGATGCGCTCCCTAAGAGGCACGCCGAGGCCGGCGGCATTCTTGTAACACGCGCGCGCAACTGGCGCGGGATTTAAATTAGGCCAACCCGCGTTTGTTGTGTTCGTTGTGCTAAGCATTTCTTAATGACTGCGCAAGAGGTGACCCCCTCCTTTTCACGCCGCTACTCGGGAGTGAATAAGCGGAATACTCGCACTGCCTACACGAAAACAGGTAAGATACCAATACCGCGCTTAAAAACAGTACGAGATCATGATCTGCCGCCCCTCGGTCAACTCTTTCCTTTTTTTTTTATTTCCGTGGTGGCGGTACCGTGCTGAACATGATTCCGAAATGCTATTCTTGTCTCACTTACAGGGGAATGAAATGGCGCTAAAAGGACGGGACGACAGAAGAAGACAACACACCACACCACACTGTGCTGTGTGGTGTCTTCTTCTGTAGTCCCGTCCTTTTAGTGCCATTTTATTTCCACCACGTCAGGCCAACTAGCCCGTCATAGTGCTTTGCTCAGTTACATGTCAGCAACGGGATTTGTATGAGCGCTATCCACACTGAGAACCGAATCCCACTCAAGAGAGCACAGCCTGTTAGCGTAGAAATGATTCGCATTTACAATAAAGGGCAGTGCCGGAAATTGTGATTCAATACGGAGAGCGGAATATCTCAGCTGAAAGCGCGGTCCATAGGTGAATGCGGACATTCGTTTCAATGTTTTTCTTTTTTTCTCGGCGACCTAGATTAGTCGTTACATCTTTTAGAGTGTTTTTTTTTTTTTTTGCACTTAAGCAACCTGGCATTAAGGTTGAAATTAGCATCGAAGTATTTGAAAGAACACGAGTATAAGCGGCTGCTGCATTTAGATGTCAGTAGCTACAGTTCGATTGTTGCAAGGGGTAAAGGACAAGTCCATATCTCCTAAAAAGATTGTTGCAACACTCTTCCGTAACCTGCAGAAAGCATTTCAAAATTCCAAGGCACTTGAAGCATAATTGAACTTGCACTGTTCTACGAATACGTTTAAGATCGAAAGAGGTTAATGATCGCAGTGATAGTTAGCAGATTGATCAGTGGTCCTACTTAAGTCATTTTGGTTGCATTGCACATGGTAAAATCGGTACGGGCAGCAAGGAGGATGAGTTTTTAAATTATTCCTATTTAACGAAGTGAACAATTTTTAGTATTCATCGTCAGATCATCTCCGACATCACCGAGCACATATACGCATACATTCTATAACGGACATAAGAGACATGGTCAGGGGTCAGAGAATGGGCACCTGGTGGTCATACAGTTAGTGCGAAAACCGGAGCCAAGCTACGGAAGCGGAAGCTACAAGGCGACAGGACAAGCGATTAGTAGACGAGCGACATACGGCTGCAACACGCAGGCGGCTCCAGAACACAAACGCGCCGTGACAACGACGAAGGAAGCACACAAGGCAAGCGGACCTCACCAAGGTACATCATCATCATCATCATCATCATTTAGGCAAGCGGACAGGAAGCCTGAGTGTTAGTCCACTCGTGGAAGCGGAAGAAACACGGTGCCGACAACGGACGAAAGCGAAAAGAACTCGATGAGCAGGGCCAGGCAGAAGGAACGCATTGGCTCTTCCTCTACAATCGTTTCCAAATCAGGGGCCAGTAGTGCCACTCCTCTCACACTTATGGACCCATCGGGAAAGCCCCCCTCTTTCGAGCACGCTCCGGCATGCGAAGGCCTCCACTTACCCAGATCGTGAGGCCACTCTGTGGAGGCAGTAGCAGTGGCAGCCTTCGAATGCCCGGAGCTTCCAGCCTGCTGGTCGGCATCCAGCCGTGGGTCCTTTTCGGCGCCAGCAACATGCTCAGTCGAGTTCAGGTTAGTCGCCGCATCACCATCGACACCCGGGCCGGGAGGCAAACGAGCGCCACCGGGCCCGCCATTAGCGACAGTCATAAACTCGGAAGCGTCGGGCCCCAAAAGTCCTTGTTCGTTCGAGCCTTCCTCGCTGCTCTCCGAGCTCTTCGCAGGAGGGGGAGGGGGCGGAGGGGGAACAGGATGAGGAGGCGGTGCAACTCCGCGAGTCTTTTCACCATCGGATTCGACGGGTCCCGCCCCATCGCTATGAGAGGCTTCGACAACATTCTTTTCTATATCCGCGATTCCTCCGACGTTATGGGCGTCGGTCGGCCTGGCGCCGCCGACGCCAACTTCGTCAGGGACTGAGATCGGAATTTCGTTACTCGTAGCGTTGTGGTCGGAAGAACGAAATGGGGCAGCCTTTGTAGGGTCTTGGACAGAGGGAGAAGCTACAGCGTCGGACCTCTTAACGGGCGGAGGCTTGGGCACGTCGCGATCCCCCCACGATTCGATGTCGTCGCCAAACGACCGCTTACAGACGCAACGCATGCGGCTGACGCGCGTGGCCGGAGGATCTTCGGGAACCACGATCACCGTGTCGGCATGAAACTCGGTCTCGTGGACGGGACTGCGACTACCGCGGTTTCGCTGCGTTTTCGGACCGGACTCGTGAGGGCGCCAGAGGTCGTCACGCTCTTCGCCGCTTCCTTCGATGTTAGTGGGCATGAATGTCGGGAACGACGGATGCGGGTTAGCTTCCCTCCTGTGGCGGGGTCTAGCTGAGTTTGCACCGTTGAAGTATGAAGCGCGCTCATCGGCGTCATACGTACTTTTGTAGTTTGTTTCCCCACTGGCAGACGCCTCGGCGTCGTCGATGACGACGGGACACCGGTGCTGGCCGGCTTGCCAGCTGAGGAAAGGGACTGCTGGAATGAGAAGAAGAAACAAAAAAACGTTACTCCTTATCATTATAAAGTGCGTTTTAGGAATTAAATTGTGCAATCTGGTCAACCTTGCGCTTCAGCCTGTGTGCAACTGCTGGGAGCCTCTGAATTTGTTCGCTAAATCCGGTACTTCGTAAAATTGAGGTTTTACTCAGTTCGGCTAGCACAACAACTTTACCCATGATGAAGCCAGCAGACAATAGGCTGGTTACCTGATGAAAGTAACGAACCAGAATAATACAAGATGATGCACAGCCATTAGATGACAGCCTGTTGGCGTTTCTAATTGGGCTAGTTAATTCAGCTAGATCAAATTGAAGTATGGCAATTACGATGCGAAAGAAATCCGTCAGACGAATTCCCACGTGCTTTGGCATACCTATGAAGTAGGCGAGGGCGATGAGCAGAGCAAGGCAGAGGACGAAGGCGGTGATGGCGGCGCACTTCCAGGAGCACCGCGACGAAAGCGTCTTGCGCAGGTGCAGCCGCGAGTGCGGGAAGTGGCTGGATGCGAGCGGCCGGCGAACGTGGTTGCGGAGGCCTACGCCGCCAGCCATGGCCACTGTGGGGTTGCCCGGACCAGTCGCCGGGCCGTACCCTAGCCTGCGTGCGAGAGCGTCGCCGACGATCAGGCGATGTTAAGTATAACATCCCGCTTTTTCGCGAGTATATGGTGGGTTACGCTGGCGTTTACTGCAGAAGTAAGTTCGGTTCAGGCACGTGCTGCTTTCACTAGCGCGAAGTCTGTTTAATACAAAGGAGATATGTGTTTGCGTATCGATTTGTTTCTGCCCCTGAAAGCCTTGGAAGTGTCATTTACTCCCTTACTGTCTCTCTCTTTCTCTCTCTCTCGCCCCCTTATTCTCTCTCTCACACACACACGCATGCACAAACACACACGTGGAATAACTGGTTGCAAGATTACATAAACGTGTCTATGGCGGGATGAAAATTGGGGTAGTATACGAAAGCGAAAAATTGGTAGTTGTGTTCGAATAATTGGGAGGCAACAGTACGGCTGAAATGTCGGCGACTTCCAAAATAAAGTCCGAAATTCTTTCAAGGGGCCATGAAGACAAAATACAAATCTGTTCAATTTGAAATAACTAGCCTTTGGTAACTCACTAAGCTCCAGAACAATGTTGCAAGATGTTTTTTTTTTTTTTTTAGCCAAAGATGTGCAGGAAATATTAAAAAAAAATAACTTTCAAATTTCGCGCTACAGAGAAGCAGCATGGGTTAGCACTAAATAGACGGCTATCAGTGTCAACTGCACGCTAGCATTGAAGTGATACAATTAAACGGGGTTATAGACTGTACTACAATTGCTCAGTCACGTTTCTGGGCGGTGGCTTAGCCCAACGGCCGCCAATCGCACAAACAAGAGTTCACGTGACATCATAGAGAAATCGCCGGAAAGTGGTTGTGGACCCGGCACTTGTTCACGTATTTTTCTTAATATATCTCCATAATTTGTTCGAAGTTTGCGATAGCCCGCCGCGGTGGCTCAGTGGCTAAGGCGTTGTGCTGCTGAGCACGAGGTCGCGGGTTCGATTCCCGGCCGCGGCGGCCGCTTTTCTGATGGAGGCGAAAAGCAAAAACGCCCGTGTGTACGAGATTTCGGCGCACGATAAAGATCCCCAGGTGGTCAAAATTAATCCGGAGCCCTCCACTACGGCGCGCCTCATCGCCTGCGTTGCGTCGGCGCGTTAAACCCTACAATCAATCAAATCAATCAAGTTTGCGATAAAATTGATATCATTGTTATCAGGGCAAACAAGTCTTTTTAATGTGGGAAACTTGTATTTTATCTTCATGATCCCTTTAACGCGCAAATTTTCTCGTTTTTTAAGGCGATACAAAGTTAAATTTAGATGCGAACGAAAGGTGTTCGTGATGAAGGCAACCCTGACGTTCATTTTAAGACCAACTGTACGGCAATGATTAGGTGCGTGCTCGGAAGGCTGGCGTCGATTGAGGCTATGCGCAGCTGGACTCCCGCCAAGCACAACTTGAACGTTTATTTACACTGCGGCCTAAACTTCTTGAAAAAACACGGCGCGCACGGGAGGGAAGGAAAAAAAACGCTGAGGAAAAAGAAATCAGACCATCTTCGTCGCTCCGCTTGCGTGACTGTTAGCTTTGCCAGCTCGTTTTTCCCGTCGTTTGTGTAACTTGACTTAACAGTGAAGACGAATAAGAGCTATTACCTGAGTTTTGAGTTTTTATGGTGCAAATATATGAGCGCCTCTGTTCTAGGTCCCATGACGACTACCATCCTCACAAAAAGAAAAATAATTTCACCGTGTGGGCCATTTGCATATAGAATTTGGAACTTTTGAGATTTGATTTCATTCTTTTTTATGGCTCAGTGGTTGTTAGTGACTTTGAAACATAAAATGCATTTTACTTCCGCAAGACGTCAATGTTGGAGAGGTTGGCTCTGATAGATACTGAATTAGGTGTTATATAACAGCAGTGAAAGTAACGAATGGACAAATGCTCAGGAAGCCCCTTCTGGTGAGCCCTGGTGACAGTTTGCCATTTAGCTTGACCCCTAAACCGTAAACAAGCTCACGGCAATTATGTCCAGCCTTAACAACTAATTTTTTAAGCAAACAGTCCACTTGACCATCTTTTACTTCTTAGCCATTTTCGAAGAAGGCAATAAGGAAGGCTTTGAAGATTTATGAGAATGATGTGTCAAGCACCAACCTGTCTGGGTTCGTCTTAGTTTCATCTTGTATGATGTTTGACGTCCGAAAATCCGTCTTGCCTTGCGGCGACCCAGGTCCTTTGGTCAAGTCTGAAATTGAGAACGAAAGAAGGGTGTGGTGAAAACAGTGTCCAGCAGTACTTACTTCTACAGAACACCAAGGCTCTGGCAGCGAGCGTATCACGGCGCTCAATGACACGACGACAGGAGCGGTTGGCGCTTCTGCGCTACGCTTCCGTGTTGTGCAGCTAAGACAGACAACGTCGCCAGCGGGCAACGCGAATGAGGCGAAAGGCTTGGGGGCCCTCTTCAAAGATTCATGGTGAGCCCCCGGCGGTGAAGCCTTATCCAAATTCAGAAGCGCTGGCTCTCCGCGCGTTCTCATTTTTGTGTCGTTTCTCCCCGGCGTTCTACCCAGCCCTGTTCCCCGCAGGAAATTTTTTGACGGAAGGAAGCAAAGCCAGCTGAAGAGAACGCATTTTCTACCGAGAGCTCTTTACATAAACCTTCATCCCGAAAAAAGAAAGTATACAAACATATACATTTAATATACATATTGCCAAAGGAGTTGAGCAACGAAATAAACGAAGAATGGAAAGGAAATGTTGAAAGTACTCTGTATGCGGGGCGAACGCAGGAGGGCACGTATTTTACAACGTCTCCCTTAAACGTGTTGTCGCTGGTCCTTACGGCAGTTTTGAATGTTTAATGCCCGGGATGGAGCGCACGCGTGCGCGAGGGCGCGACAAGGACACCGTAAACCCGACGCTGCGGCCGGAGAACTAAGCAGCGAGTGACAAAGCCGCCCCGGGACAGCGAGAGGAGATAGAAAAAGAAGAGTTCCGGGGAGAGGAGGGGGCAGGTTAGGGTGCTCCGCAAGAAGATCGGGAGCCTTACGGTGTTGGGGGGCGCTTGGAAGTTTAATGACACTCACGCGAGTTGGCCACAGACAATGAAGGGCGCCGTTCCAAGCGCTGGCTTGTTCGCCCCCCTCCCCTCCTTCCGTTGCTCCTAAAGCCATCTGGCTACATTCAGGTTCATGATCGCATTCCGAAAGTGCCCGCGCGTCGGTGCGCGGCGGCTGAGAGGGGCTTCGTAATAGACAGTGGAGCTTCCGAAAAATTGCGTTCGAATACAATACATGGTCGAGGGACGCGCGGAAAAAATCGCAAATAAAAAGAGACCAAGAACTACATCGCCGTCATCATCAACTAAACAACGAGCGCGGAGAATAACAAGAATGGCCTGAACGGACGGTGAAGCAAGGTTGAATAAGAAGAATAGCGGGTGAACACCATTAGTACATGCCTTATATATACAGCTAACGCTACGGCGTTGTCTTCGTCGTGCTTCGGCTTCTGGCCTTCTCTTTTTCTCCGTTTCACGTCGCGTCCTCTGGTCGACATAGCAGCTCCCTCGAGTTCACGGAGACCAGAGTGAAAGCCCAAGGCGGGGGCCATTATCCGCGTGGTTGATGCTGCCTGCTCGGCGGGTTTTCTAGCTTCACGGGGTTTGAGCCCTGAGCGCCCTGGGTGGGCGCAAGCACTGTAAATTTGCTTCGTCTCCGAGTGCGCGGCAGGCCTCTTCGCCTTATCTTATTTTTCCTTCTTTTTTGACTTTACCGCTCTTCTTCTTCGGGATGGCCTGGGAGGTTTGGAGCGAGCGAATCTGCGTGTCCCTGTAACGTGGCTCGCGGCAGCATGCCCATCGAGCAGCGGCCATTGTTTAGGGAGGCCGCGTAGCCCCCCGACGCTCGAAGATCGGATGAGTGGAGCTTTTAGGTGGCTTACAGCGTGTTACTAAAGAATGCGCGTGAAAGAAAAGAAGGCAATAAAATTGAAAGAAAGAAAGAAAGAGAGAAGAGAGAGAGAGAGAGAGAGAGAGAGAGAGAGAGAGAGAGAGAGAGAGAGAGAGAGAGAGAGAGAGAGAGAGAGAGAGAGAGAGAGAGAGAGAGAGAGAGAGAGAGAGAGAGGATAAAGAAATAAGGACGGAATAAACAAGCAAGAAAAGAAGGTAAAAAGGAGAAAGAGAATGAAATAAGGAGAGCAAGAAAAAAACGACGCGCTAACGTTAACTCACGACTGAGTACGACAGCCGAAACACTTTTTCAACATACAGGAAATTTCTTGAATGCGGTAAAAAAGGCTTCTCTTCGTTAGGGAAAAGGTTCACGAACGCCTAAGCCAAATATATTCCTTCTGCGCACACCACAGTAGTCACAAATCCGCTTAGAAGGTGACTGCCCCCTTTACTGGCGCGTACACAAAATATACCCAGGCGCTATCTTTCGTAACAGCGTTTGCGGCGTCTGTGGCCTCATATTTTCGCGTCATGGAGAACTGTATTGGCCGGATTCCCCTTTGTTGCAGTAGTGAAAGCTTTTTACGACCACCGCAAGGAACAAAACACAACACCTACTCAAAAGACAATATAACGAAAAATGGCGCTTACTGCATTATACCCGCCAAGTTATTCGCCAATCCCGCCATACACTAACCCGTGCAGGACGAAGCTTTCAAGAGTTTTCTTTCTCTATCCGAATGCGGTTGCAGTTTTTTTTACCCCTGCCATGACCTCGTTCCCGTCCACCTGCAATAGCCTGATACTTCAGGCACAAACCCAGAAAACCCCTTGTTCCTAGTAGTGTGATTTTGACCTTCAAGCTCAGTCAAGGTCAAGCCGGCTTCTCTTGCGGTTGCGGAGCGAAAGCGCCTAATCGCGCCTCCGTACCAAGTGGAGGGATGTGGACAAATTGATTGGGGAATGAGTAAGGGCACGCGCCATCAAAAAATCATACAAGGATGACCGCATCCAAGTTCATTGCGCCTTCAAGCTTTATGGGCGCCATGAAGAAAAACGACAAGATTGTTTTATTCGAAAGATTCGCTCTTTTATAATGCCTCGGCGCTTGTCCGGCAGCAAACGATGATTTATTCACCGAGAAATTAAACAATTTTTGCCAAAATGTTGATTCTTCCGCTCAACCGTATTTTGTGACGTCTGCGATGACGTATCAAGGGCCCGTACTGAAGCGAATGCAATTATACTCACTGGGGCTGCAGCGAACGGCGAAAGGCCTCGTTTTTCGTCAGTCCTCCTAAATGGTGCCACAATACTGCTCAAGACCACTGCCCGCACTCGCTTTGTTTTTCGCAGGATTTGTACCCTAAAAATTTTTGTTATAGTTGGTAGTAATCGTTTCATGAAATATTGGGTATGCTCGACAAGCAGAATCACAGAAGACAACGTCGTTTATGCCAGTTGGCCAATGTAACTTCAACAGGCCGGACGGCTGTGCAGCTATAACCAGTATAGTGCGCGCAGTACATGCTGGTGCTTCTGTGTTTACATGTGCGTTTGTAACTTCCATTGTTTAATGAACCACTATTACTGCTATAAAAAGAATATGCATTAAATTTAAGCGCAAGTAGCGCGTTCTGAAAGCTTAAAAGCACTGCCTAATATGCGATTGCTTTTGCAGGCTTCAGCCAATCGCGCAGCTGCCCGCAATACGTCATAAGTTGTGGTTCGGGAAATGATGTAGTGGGTCGCATGACCATTCTTTTTTTAACATGTTTTATTCCAGGATACACCAATATTTCGCTGACGTCATATGCGCCACGGAAATGGCGCCAGTAAAACGAAGCGAGTGGCCTGTAAAGGGTGCACCCCTGCACACAGGTCTTCTTGCGGGGTAGCTACCTTTAATATTAAGAGTACGTTTAGTACATAGGGTTGTTCGTTTTCGGGTTTTATATTTTAACAGTAAAGTGTTTTATGCCATAATACACCAAGATTTCACTGACGTCATATCCGCCACGGAAATGACGAAGCGACCCGCCAGCAGGACGTCGCTTCCCAAACACACCCACAAGACAGCCGCCGACCCGAAAATCATGCTCAGCTGCAGATTTCGCTGCACATTTCACTTTCGTGTTTTACTGATTCCTGTGACAGGGGAATCAACGTCTGTTTTTTTTTTCTTCTTAATTTTATGGCTTATTTGAGCGAAGTTGGCGTTAAAAGTGGTGTCAGTGTTATTTTAACGAGGCAATCTTTTGAATGAACTGAACTTGCATTTTGCCTCAAGGCCCCTTTGAGCGCTGGCTGCGACGAGCAGCGTTTGCGTTTCCTCTTGCGGTGCAACTGTTGTTAGCTAGTTCACTGAAAGCTCTCGGCGCGGACACCGAGCTGTCGGTCCACAAACCTGGTTAACCACGTTTAACCACTTCAATTTTTTTGTTATTTTGAAATGTTAGTCTTTTTGAAATTTTCCAAATTTGTATCGGTTTACGGTAAAATAATTGCCAAAGTGAAGAATTTACATGACAAATCTGGTTCGGATCCTACCGCGCATGCGCAAACGTACGCGCAGACACTGTACACACGCACATCCAGCCGGCACGAACGCACAAAGGATGTACTTGCACCCACGCGCACGCGCGAACGGTTTTTCTTTTCTTTTGCCAATTACCCGTCCTCCAAGCCAATTTTTTTATTGGGCGTCGCTGTAATGAGAAGGCAGTTATCCCCTATGGCGTAAATCGATCAACACGTACATCTCTACACAAGCTGCTGAGTTGAACCACCACTGGCGTAAAGAACCATGGCGTACATTCATCGGGCACTTAAGCCTGCTTACGTTTGAAGGCGAAAGACTAGCAATTATCAGAGTTCTTCGCTGCTACATCGCGTTTTTGACTCCTTTTTTTTTTGTTTTTTGGCGCGAATTACAACGACAGGGAAATTTGCCGCAGCTTATTTCCCAGTCAGAGCTCTCCTCCACTTGCACCCGTTCTAAGCACGTGCCTCCACGTGCACCTGTCACGACGCCCTCACGAGGGTAATTCTTCATCCATTTTTCCAGGGTGTCAGGTTAACTCTGTGGTTAGAGCCCTTGGCTGCTGCTTTTAGGGGCGAAGCACTTTAGAGGCTCGGGCTATCGGCGTCTCCTGTCGTCTCATGTAGTCACGGTACTAAAACACCGGGGCACTCGTATTCCAACGCCTCGCGCTACTTCTTAGCATGCTGCGGCGTGTGACACGAAGACAACTTACGGCCAGTCTGTCTCTCATTAAACTGCTCAAATCCGGTTCAACGCAAGACACGGCTCCACCGTCTCGGCAAGCGCGCGATTGCTCGTCCCACCGGTGCTTCTCCGGCACCCAATCAGCGCGCGCCATGCGCAAGAGAGAGACTTACAATCTTTCAGTACACTTATACACTGCATGCTTCGCTTCTCCTCAGGTTTCACGTTAGTGGAGATGGCCCGGGATGTTTTTCGATGGGGGCTCAAATCCCACACGAACTCAATTTATTTTCTCTTTACAGTGGCAGCCAGTTGGTAGTATTGACATTTTCGCCGGCTATGATTAGTAGTACTACGGTCACTTTTCACGTTTGATGAGACACTTAAGGCTTTCGCCTTAGGAAATTCCGGAAGTGGTCGGCTTAGCGCGTGTACTGACCGCTAGGAATGAAGAGTGAGCCGGAGGGCGTCCGTGCTAGGCAGGTGGGCTCGTACTCCGGGTCCGGATGTTCCTGGGCGTGCATGGACTGCGGTGTGGTCGCCATCGGAGGCCCCGTCCTGCCGCCGCCGCCGCCGCCTGTCCGGCCCATGGACAGGTTGCGGGGCGGGATGGCCGGGATCCCTGCGCAGTGCGGAAGAAAAAAAATGAAAAAAATGAAGGAAACTCACACTAACGTGTAAGACTTGAAGGCAGCGAAGCTGTACGCAACCTTCACGACCATCACGACAGTTCACGATTGCAGCTGATTTGCTCCTTCTTCGCTGCCGCAACGACCTTCACTCCATCTTTGTTGCTATAACGGCAAAGAAGAAGCAAATCGACGAAGCAGGGCGAACGAACAAAACGCCCACGCTTAAACCAGGCGCCTGCAGGCGCAACGTGTACCCTACCACGGGCTCTGTGTTCATCAGGTGGCGTGGTGATTCCACTCCCCACATTCACAGTCGAGTGAGTAGGCCGTTTGGCTCTCCGGTGCTAACTCACGGTTGTGCCCGAGTGGGTAAGACCACTGACTCTGACGTCGTTTATATACCAGAAATCCAGATGGTGATTTATTTTCTTTATACTGAGTTTTGTGAAACGCCGGAACCAACGAATTGCTAAGCAGCTTCTCCGTTGAAACAGCTACTACGGACGCGAAGGCAAAGCTATGATGCGTAGAAAAGCAACGCCCTTTTCATCTAACCATAACGATGGTTGGAACGATCAGCTTTCTCGAGAGGGATTCGTTCAGTAAGACCAAGAAAGACTCGCATTCTCGCCTCCTCCAATGAAGGGCACGTCCACAGCAGGTGTTCTGTATCAGCATCTTCGGCGGAAGCTGTGCAGAAGGGGCAGTTCTTAGTGAACGGGGCATGATAGCGAGGTGGCCACGCCCGGGTCATAGCGGGAGAGAGGGCTACACCAACCCGAAGTCTTCGCAGTAAGACCTCCTCCCAGCGAGCGAGTCTCATTGGGGAGGTCCATTCCACACGGTGGGGTGAGAGCTCGTGTGGCGCGACGGCGATCTTTTTGCTTCGACCGTGTGGGAATGGCCTAACTGTGTACAGACGTCGGCTTCGTAACGTCGAGAACCCAGGTTCTACTCCGACCACGGGAAACGTTGTTCCTTGAGGCGCTTGATGTTCCTTCGCTGATCATTGCCATCGTTTCGTGAAACACATTCTGTAAAGATGGCCTTCCTGCGGTGCGTTTTTCCCGGACGTACGACGCCATCAATGAGGCATAGAAAGCTTTGCTGTAACACTGGAGAAAGTTGCAGACATCAATTGCCCTACGAGATTAAAGTGTATTTTCTCTTCGTGCTGCAAAAAGGCCCCTAACTGACCGGGGTACGTACTCCCAGAAACTGGTCATACGGAGGATAGGCCGAAACCGGTCGTGGAGCGGCTTTTCACGGAGTTCCGTTAATTGGTTCCCGTTTAGCACCGAGGAGAGGGAAGACGTAGTTCGCTCCCCCGGAAAGTGCATCCTTTGTGACTGTGAACCGGGGTTTCATGAGTGGCAACCAAAAACCCTGGCCACTACACTACCGCGGCGTATTGCCTATAGTGCCTACGGTTGTGGGGAAAGGTGCTTTTATAGAGGGCCCTTCCAGTAGCGTCACACTTAGAGCGATAAGATGTATCGATATTCCCCTGGTTGTGGACGCCGCGTAACGGTTCAGAAACGATGCCCTGCCAGTAAACGCGTGATGCCACCCACTATTCCCTATCACGCTCCTTACACCCTCAAGTACACTGAACATCGCACAGCTGTGTGATGAACGATGTGTCACGCAGTGCGATCGTTGCACACGAAAGAAAGATCGTCACTTACGTGGATTCTAAAGCGATGATTGAGCACTATTAAGCATCAGCGCAACGTTTGTCTCCTGGATTTGGCAGTGAAACACGGTCAAGCAGAGAGCATTCAAAACAAAATTTGTCTTCCTAAAACATGTCAAACAGAGAAAGAGAGAGAGAAGGAGGGAGAGAGAGAGATGTTAAAGGCAAGCACGTTCCCTTCGGTAATCAGTTCGGTTTTTCTTTAAGCACAGCCGCTCGCTCGGCTGTCCGAAAGTCCCCGAACTCAATCGCGGACAACGCTGGATTACCATCTCTGAAGCGCCAAGTTTTAGCGGGGGGCTGTGGCAGCGGCAATCAAGCTTAAAAAACAGCGCTCAGGAGGTCGCGAGAAGATGAAAGCGCTTGAAAAGACCTTTCTCTCTTCTTTACGCTTCCGCGGGGTGGGTTGTGCTCATTCCACAACGTCCGCCACGTTTTTGCTTTTTCTCAGATTCAGGCCGGCACCGCTTTCCGTTCCATCTGACCCCCGCACACCCCCTCTCTCCACTTTCTTCCTCGCCTCCTCTTTCAAGGTTCGATCATTGCTGCTTGCTGTCTTCTCGATTAATTTTACCAGGCCCTCATCCGACTCTCGGAGGAGATTTTCGCGACAGCTCCACGGGCTCTTGTCGCTGCTCTGAGCGGGGAACGAAGGAAGAGAGGTCTTTCTCTATCCCGCTAGCTCGCCGGAGCTTTCGCATGCCCGACGTCCGCTCTGCGCGCCCTCGTCTGGAAATATCGGCGAGAGCGCTGGTCTTCTGCGAGCCGCGTAAAATCGCTCACAAGCGGCGCGGTGCGGCCCCAGTGTTCGTGGTCGGGGCTCCGGGTCCGCGTCGCGTAAATTGCCGATGCAAGAATAAGAAGAAGCCGCAGATATCTAAACAACAGGGAAAGCGGCCGACACCCGCACAATCAAGAGAAAGGAGATGACGACGAAGTTGAGAAACACCACGGCCGGGGCTAGAAATGATTGAGATGATTTACAACTTGTCGGGCGAGTAATCTATCTAAGATACATTTTATATAAGAGAAGAAAAACTTCGAACAAGGTAAAAGCTCGATTGTGGCCTACGTTTCAGCAAAGAGAACTTGCTTTCCAAGTTCTCTTTGCTGAAACGTAGGCCACAATCGTGCTTTTACCTTGTTCGAAGTTTTTCTTCTCTTGTGTTCTCTACCATCTTCAAAGTTCTACTACTCCCTATATATATATATTATTTGCGCTTACAGTCATCTCAAAGGAAAATAAAAAGAGGCACGTGGGCCAAGTTGGATTGGAGAGAGGGACAAAAAGAAAGTGGGCGAAACGTTAGGCAGGAGATATTAAAGCAGCGCGTGGGCTCAGCTCGCAAGTAGAACGCTTGGCGGGAATTAAGGCGCGAAAGAGGCGATTCAAAGCTTTTTTGGGTGTCTGCGAGGATTTGTTCGATCGTTACTCTTGTTGCTCGTGATTGAAGAATGGAGGCGAGTGCTAGTGAATGCCACTCGGGACAGCGGCGGCAAAATCCCGAGGCAGGATTTCTAAACTCCGTGCTCTTAGAAAATAATTGCGCGCGACGTACCACATTTCAAGGAAACGAGGTTTGCGACAAGAAAAAAAAAAGCACAGACGCAGCGCTGCACGCGCCAATCCATTAAGCTGCTTGATGCTGTGTTCTAAATCGAGCGGCGCCGCTGTTTTAGTGCGAAAGCATTATTAGCCTGCTTAGGCCGATTTCGGGAATGTAGAAAATTGTTCACTCGGTGAAGCCTCCCGTACTTCACAGTTTTTAACTCGCTTGCGCAAAGTTTGATGCACAGCAGAGGAACGTCGACGCGCGTTCCCGACGTTAGGCTTAACGTCGCACAGCGCCTGCAGCTAGATGTACAAAGAGCATGACGCCGCTTGGCACGCTGTTAAGCTTGCTCAACTTGAAGGGTACTTAACCCAAGACGTTAGGCCTAAGATCACCTTACGGGTTCAGCGTCGCCAACCGGTACTTACTGTAAATCAATGCAATGTACGTACGTTAAGCTGCAGGTACCGGTTGACGCCGCAAGACCACAAAAAGAAACTTTAGGCATAAGCCCCGGGGCATACCCTACAGTTGCTGTAGTTACGGGAAGTGGTATAGAAACACGGGGTGGCGAATACTAGCTGTGAGATATTGCACAATACTTTTCAAGCAGGACTGTATGCTGCTTTCGCTCGATATTCCGTGGTTGGCGCAGAACTACCATCTGTGCATTTTCTTCTGCCCTCAGAGCTGACGGCTGGGACCTATTGATTGAAAGCGAAGAACTTATCTTTCATGAAAGTGGTGAGCTGCCCTCAAGATCGTAGCGTAGCGCCGACGGGTCCCGGTCAACCCGGTAACAACGTACACGACGGAACGGACGGACTGCTAAAACTTTCTAATAGCACTTCAGGCGTGGTTGCACGCATCCTCCACGATGACATACAAGCGAGAATGGGCGGCGAATTTTATCAACAGGCTTGCACTGAGCGTTCCGTGCGAGTACGTCATTTGTACAACTTCCACAGCTTTAGAGAAAATGGCCGGCTGCGTCGTCTGCGCCTCCCTGTCAAGTCACATTGCTGAGGACACCTTATTTCGTGCGGCGGCACACTCGTTACACGGACAGCCTCGTGCCAAACGCGCTTTGCACGTTTCCAAAGCAACTTTCGCGCCCAGGATGACCATAAAAGCGGGAATGATTGATTGATTGTAGGATTTAACGCGCCGACGCAACGCAGGCGATGAGGCGCGCCGTAGTGAAGTGCTCCGAATTACTTTTGACCACCTAGGGGTATTTAACTACGCCGAAATCTCGTACACACGGGCGTTTTTTGCTTTTCGACTCCATCAGAAAAGCGGCCGCCGCTGCCGGGCACCGAACCCGTGTCCTCGTGCGCAGTAGCGCAACGCCTTAGCTAAGAGCGGTAATGAAAAAGTAAGAGATCTGAAGAAGTAAAAGCCCGTGCCGTGGTATTTAAAAAAAGGAATCCCGATTTTCGAGCACACGTTTTTTTTTTTCTGCTCAGAACAAAAAACAATCCTGATTTTGCTTCCTTCTAAATTCTTTAATTTCCCGGATGTTTTGTCATCCCCCCGTACCTCTGCAGTTTCCCTGCCGCGTATCAGAGGGCGACGTTTATAGAATAAAGATGTTCAAAAGTAGGTAGTGTTAAATTATCTTAAATGAAAAAGCAACGGAGCGGATTGGACAAGGTGACACGGTAACACCGGTGCTCGGTTGTCTTTCGTCACGTGCCACCGGCGTAGAGCTAGAGCCGAGCGCCAGCGCCAGTCCTTTGCACCTGCTGCCTCGTTGTATTCGCCGCGCCAGGCAGTACACGAACTGACATCGTCGTTGTAATCGGCTCAGGCGAGCAGTCAGCCTCCCCTTACCCTCCCCTCAACTGTAACGACGACGACGACGACGGTTGGTTGGCTGAGCTGCCGCGGCAGTTTCGTCGCAGCGCAACGGGAGGTGAGGGGGCACACGCTGGTGCTGACGCCCTGCGCACCCTAGCCCGAGTCGTCGGCTGAACCGGACAAGCCCATAATCTCCACGGCGCATTTACCTAACAGCGTAATTAAGAAAAGACGCCGGGGAGCGAGTGGCTCGCGTCCGGAACAGGGATGCCGACCCCGGCAACAGCGACACCGCATCCACCCTTTCCCCGCGATTTTGCGCGAACGGAGAAGAAAAGAAAGGCGCAAGAGAGAGCCCCTGGAGCACGCCGAGACACATGGCCGCGGCAGGCGCGCGTTGGGCGCTTCAAGTGTGGCGGCTGCCTGCCTCCCTCCCTCCCTCGTTGGGAGAAAAAACTTTTTTCCCCCTTCGGATCCGTGGCAGCCGGGAGCCGCGGCGCCTAGTAGAGAGCCGAGCGCGGAAGCCGACGGCTGCGGGATTCGTGGCTCGGGGTAAAGTGCCCGGGCCATGTGTCACGTCCAGGTTCGCCGGATGAAGCGGGGGCTAAAGTAGGCAGCCGTCGCGATTGCGGCCCGGCGCTGGCGGAGGAGACGCTGTTTGGCCTGGCTCGGGTGCACGGTGCGTGTTGCACTTCGACGACGACGCTGCTGCTTTCGCCCGCGCATGCAGGATTCGCGAGTGCCGGCTGTGTCTTTTGTTGCTAGCGGGTCGGGAAAGGCTACAACTGCCGGAAACTCCGGAAATGAATGTTTGTTCCAGAAGTACTCTCGTAGAGTTTATATCGACAAGTGTAAACGAAAACTGTGGTAAGGAGAAACTCTGATACAAAAAAGTGAACACAGTTCTTTCTTGTCAAGGGAGGCTTTCGCAAAGGAAACTGGGAAATTAAAACTCTGGGCGAGCTAAAATATATAAGGCTCTGATCTCGCAAAATCCTGCTTAAGGAGGACACTGGTGAAGGGGATAGCTGGTTAGAAAAACTTTTCCAGGGGAACTTCTAGCAAAATGAACTGTCGTTACGAGGCAACATCGAGCCTTGCATACTATTGTGGGCACGATGTTGTAATCTGACGTTGGTCGACGGCAGCTTCGTTTGAGCGGCGTATGGGCAATATATTGGCAATGAGGACTACATCTCGAAAAGTGAGGTATCTAAAATGCCGCAACAAGCCTGTAGAAATGTTTTCTAGAACTCAATGTGATGAGATTTATGCCACCCCATCTCTTTATCCCCTCAAAAACGCAATATTTTTTTCTCATCCCGCAGGGAAACAATAACTTGCCGTACTCTTTACTGGCAAAAAAAAAAAAATACTGTGAACAGAGTAATGGTTCAATGGCGATCAATAATTACGAAACTAATTATATTGGGCAAACGTTCCATTGCGGCCGAAGTGAGAGTGAACACAATGGATGTCGCAAGCCACGCCTCTATTCTGTTGGAACTCAGGGGGAAAATATCTTGAGTACAACTTTCGGCAATCACTGTGGAACAAAGTCTATTTTTGAAATTTCTATCGCGCACGTGTGGCTTTCTTTATAAATTTTGGTAAGGTATTCAACCTCGTAAAGATCGTTACGCGGTCGACACCTCGTTCCCTTTCCCTTTCTTGCGGCTGCTCCAGACACCCTTCAACCCGCACCTTCATTGTCTCAGATAAACACCACGGACGCCTATGGCAGCAACGTTTTAGTTAGGTAACTTAATTGTCACTTATCTAACGGAAGCAACAAATGAGGTTTTAGTAGTTCTGATATTTTCTGCGCCGTCCCACACAAAGAAAGAGAAAAACCCTCACGCAGAATGCGTATATGTCAGTGTTCAGTTATTATGTGCAGATATGTATCTTTTGTGTAGCGTGTGCACACGCATCAACGTGACGCCACTGATAGCTCAATGTAGAAAAAAAAAATCTCGCAACTTTTGACTCTGGGTTAACAAAAAAAGGCACTTAAACGAGGTCAGTTTAGCCTTCTCGTCGGACATGGGAGATTGCAAAAAAAAAAAAAAAACGTTAATAAAAGCTCATCGTTCCACCAAGCGCGAATTCTGGCGGACGCTGCACAAAAGAGGTGCTCGCGGAGGGGTTAGGCACGCGTGTTGCTGCTTCACCTGCAAGCTGACACCACGCCCGCAAGCTTAGCGCGCCGGGCGTATTCGTATAATTACGCCCACGGCGGCTCCTCGGAAACGGCTAATGACGGCATGGCTGCCCCCCCTTCTCTTACCGCCGGGGCCGTGCCACGCAATTAGGCGGATTACGGGGCAACGGGGTCGCGCACAGCCTGCTCAAAAGGGGGGTAGTAGTGGGCGTAGGTTATGGGATAATACGAAGACGTCGTAATTGTTAGTCCCACGCCACCTTATAGCCCCTTCCGTGGCAACCCGATCTCCTCGTCCTTATAAGTATGCCCCCGGCGAGCTCGAAACGCTCCTTCAAACACCCTTTCCTTCTCTACCCCTTTACTTCCCGATGAGGAGACTGCACAACTAACGCGTCGTAAGAAGTCAACTTCGCGTATGCGTGGTCTCATTACCTGCCACAACGTTACAGTCCACTGCGGAGAAAACTTGCGCGGCGGATCCTCCTTGAGGAGTAGAAAGTGTCCTCTTCATCGCGGAAACGCCGTTATTATTCCCGCTCGACATTTTTTTTTTCTTCTTTGCTTTCGTACGGCGGCGAGCCATCAACTCGCGCTCGAAAGCGTAAGAGATTCTCCGGGAACTTCTCGTGTTTCAGTATACTGCGCCGTTCCCCTTGAGCAGCGGTCGCCGCGAAGACAGCGCTGGATGACGTCGTTTCCTGGTTCAAAACTCTGATTACGAAGATGAACCCGAGTCTCGTGGAGGGGCGTGTGGTCCGATAAGGGGCGCGGTGTTTTGGAAATGAAGGAAGAATAACTCGGGGAAAGTTTGGCTCCGAATTTGCGAACGTCGGAACCGCGGTCTCCTATTTCCCACCCCTAATGGTTGGAAGGAAGTTTAGAAGGACCAGTGGCGTCTGCGAGATAACTTTTAATAAAAAAATGGGCGGCGTTTTCTGGTGTAGTGGTCGTTGTTCTGATACGGAAAGAAAGAATAGCAGCTTCGGAAAGGGAAGGAGCAACCATTACCGAATCAAAAGCGAAATACAGTAGGTTTTATGCGAAATTGCGCATTTTGCATCGACCTGAAAAAAAAAAAAAAGACTGCAAATAATCTCATGCAGTTCTATAAGATCATTTCTGGTATGAAAACTAATTGAGCCTGTACACTGGTGGTATTCGGGATGAAGTCATAGATGACCTGACAGCTTGAATTTGCGTTTGAACGCGTGTAGCGAGGTGCAATATTTTGGAAGATAACAAATGAATGAGAGCCACGTGGGGTCCCCTAACAGGTTCCAAATTTTGTACGTAAAAGCGCTATTGCACATCGCGTTTATAATACATACGACAGCATACAGCATATAATACATACGACAGCATACATATTATAATACATATTGATCAGCTGTTAAAAGCGCAAGCGTGCGTGTGGTGGTCTGCGCCACTGCTGCGGGCGAGGATTCTAAGCATCTTTTTGCTTCTCATTTCTTTCTTTCTCATTACGCCGCTTAATGTGTTCGCATCGAGCTATCGAGGAAACGCTTACTGACGAAACAGGTTATGACATCATCTACTCTCACGTCACGATGCTACACGTTTCGCTAAATAACGCAAAAAGAAAAAGAAACAGGTGTGAGTCGATGAAGAGCCCGCAACCGACCGCTTTTGAAACCGTTTATCCCAGTTAACAAATGTAAAAACAACATTAGATCGATGCACATCAGTGTCGCTTTAGTTGTTTTTTATCGAAGCTGTTTATAAACGTGTTATGGGACGCATTAAGATTACACAATTAATACTCGAAGAAAGTGAGTGACGTCCGCATACTTCGCGGCGGAAACATTTTCTATGAACCATCCTACTTTTTCTTTTCAAGTCAGTGACCTTCAGCACCGAATACATCCTATTCAGCAGCCGATATCCTTCTTGGCAGTTATCGTGCTCTAAAGCGATGCTAACCGGCAGTAACACTTCCCTTCATTGATCCCGCTAGGCCCGCATGTGAAAAGAGATCAGCTGTGCGATGCACATTCTTTCCATATTTGTACCCCACCCCTTTGTGCCCTGACTGCAGGTCCCTCGATACCCAAGACCACTGCATGTGGCAGTGCCCCCCAAACCCATTTCCCCCCTTTCACAGACGAAGCGCACTGGGCGAAGGCGTTGTTCAGCTCGGACCGTGAGGTCCAGGGCTAAGGTCATCCAGCCAGCTACAATGGTCACCGGCCGGTTACCACCGCCGGTCACCCGCCACCCAGACTAGCCCCATGGGGCTCAGATAAGTCTCTCTCTCTCTCTCTCTCTCTCTCTCTCTCTCTCTCTCTCTCTCTCTCTCTCTCTCTCTCTCTCTCTCTCTCTCTCTCTCTCTCTCTCTCTCTCTCTCTCTCTCTCTCTCTCTCTCTCTCTCTCTCTCTCTCTCTCTCTCTCTCTCTCTCTCTCTCTCTCTCTCTCTCTCCACGTGCAAGCAACTGTACCAAGCCTCTGCTTTGAAAAAGAGCTCAAACTTGGAAGTGGCGTGGGACCTCACTTTCATTTAGGCCCGAATAGTAACAGGTGTAGAAATTACAAATTATTCATATAATAAAAATGGATAGACAAAGTGTGCCACAACTCACGTCTGCTTTGGAGCACCAGCGTGGTGTCTCGAGCGAGCGCGAGCTCGGAACCGGTGAAGGTGGCGTCGGAACGGTTCTCCTCGTCGTCCTCCTCTTCGTCGTCTTCGTCGTCGTCGACGTCTTCGTCCGCGGACTCAGACCCGGACGAAGAGAGGCCGGCGGCAGGCGGAGCGCCCGGCCGCGCTCTACGATCCCCGGTAAACTGCGCGCAAGGGGAGACTTCGGCATGTAATGTACGCTCACTTTTTTTTCCTGCTGGACGTTGGAAATGGCAAACACGGCTCGTCTATCATCCTTACTCCTTCTCTTCCGTCAGCGCTAATGTGAGCTAAACACGTTTTTTTTTTAACTGAAAAAGAAAGTAATCCAGCTTGGTCATACTGAGGAAGCTCGATGCGTTCAACAATGTTGATTGATTGATTGATTGTGAGGTTTAATGCCCCGGCGTTGCACAGGCGATGAGGCGCGCCGTAGTGGAGGGCTCCGGATTAATTTTGACCACCTGGGGATCTTTAGCGTGCGCAGGCGTTGAACAATGTGAACGAAAGCGCGCAGTGCTAAGTTGTCACCTGCAGTTGGCAGTGGGAGTTCCCCAGGGACGCGTACTACTTCCGTGCTTTTCATTTCGTCTACGGGGGTCCAAGGAGTGCTGCGGGTGTGCAGGAGCGTGCTCACCTGTCTGCCGGAGTGTGGGTGGTGCTGCCTGGCCTGCTGTGCTCCGCCGGAGGGCGGCGGCAGCGACGAGTACTGGCGCAGAGCGGGGGGCGCCAAGATCCAGGGCCTGAAGCCCCGCGGCGGGTCCGGCGGGGAGTCGATGGTGCCGCCACTCGGCCCCGACCAAGGGGCCCGGGCCGGCGACAACGGCGCCGATGGCTGCTGCGGCTGCTGCGGTGGCGTCGACCACACGCCGGGGGCCCCCTTGTCCGCTGCAACGTGAAAGGGGGAACGGTCTCTGAGGCATGGACGGTAGAATCGCACACTGCGGTTGTTGGGAGGGAAACTTTTTAGTCGTTATTTTAGCGGCATGTCCCTGTATACAGCACCTTAATCGCGGTAAAGCCAACTTTACTGCAAAAGCTAACTTTGAGGCGGAGTCAACATAAGCCGACATGCTTATATCCTACACGTATTTTCGAAAAAGAAAAAAAAAAAAGAAAAGAAAACGAACTTCACAACATCTAGCTTTGCGTCAAAGCCAACTTTACCGATACAACCCTGCCCATAAATCTGCGACTAACTTCCCCCTTTTAAGCGTCCATCACCGTGTCTGCGTGTCCGTGCGGCCGCTACCGAGCAAACCACTAGAAGTTGTACTCTATAAACGCAAAAAGAGAAAAAAACGCAGTCGTTGACACTTGAGCGCTCTTCAGAGCACTCGTAAATTAAAAACCCGCCGTTTAAAAAGCAGTAGCGAGAAGAAAAAAAAACGTCAGAGAAGCACTTCTTTTTTGTTATTCCTGACAAATTTCATCAAAGCGTCGTGTTCCGATTCGGCGCCGCGCAAGTTAACATGGAGCGGCCAGGCAAATCACACTGCGCGAGGCGCGGCGCCTGCAGCCGAGGGGGCTAGGGCACGCAATTAGCGCACTCTTGCAGCGTCTCATTAGAGCAGCGAAAAATGGCTCGTGTCTCTCTCCCGCTATGGGCGGCGTGCACGCAGCGCGAACTTTTCAGACGGTGCGTATAATCCGCGCCCGAAAAGCGGGGGGGATGAAAACGTATGACAAATGCGCTTTCAAATAAAGCTGGCGACGGAGAAACAATCCCACTTTACGCAACGTTTGCTCCCGCCGGTTCCGCACCCAACCTCTGCCGCCCGCCACCTTTTCACGATGATTTCAACCCACACACGTGGCGGAAGCGCCTTCGCTATTCTCTTTCTGCTGCCGCTTCTTTTTTTTTTCTTTCTTTTTTTCTTTTTTTTTTCAATTCGAACGTTTGCCGTTGTCGGACCAGCGATGCGCTTCAGCGGTCGCTTCGAACGGGCACAATCGAGAATTTTTCTTCCTTTTTCTATCGCCGCACAACGCTTGCATTAAGAACAGAAAAAAAAAAAAAAAGCAAAGCGGGGTGCTTGCAAGAAAAGAAACTTCGCAACGCACTGAGGAGGTTCAATCAAATTACACACGCGGGGCTTTATTCATTCATCTCGCAATCGAAAAGTTGATTTCTTTGTTCCTCCAAATTCCGTTGGGCCGCCGTCTCTCTGTGTGGGCTGTTCCTCCCTCCTCTTCCTCATCCCTCCTCCATCCCACTCCTCTCTCGCTCCTCTGTTCTTCGTTATCCAAATGGCCTTTCGCCGCTAAATCCGCGGAACAAAGGCCGCAAACTGCAACAGCACTTGCCCTTTGAACCATCTTTCTTTTTCTTCTCTTTACTTCGCCCTTTTGTGCGTGGCCCTCAACGTTTGCTACCCGGCCGCACGACCAGCAATAAAATAATGACAAGCCTCGGGCTTTATGCAAAACGAAGCAGTTTTAGGGAAAACCGGATGAGAGACAGGAGGATGAGAGGGGGAGAGAGGTGAAATTAGAAAGTAAACCTAAATGCACTTCTCAGAGAAAGAAACAAGCATTTGGTGAGGACAAAGAGAACCGGCCGCTGGACAAAATCTCTTCGCTAAATTGCCCCGTCCTTTTTGTCGGCCTCTGCGCAGAGGCAATTGAAATTAATTTCAGAAGTATGATTTGTCGAAACGCCTGGTGGGAACGAGCAGTTGAAGCTACTTAGCCGGGGCCTTTCACGAAGATAGGGCAAGAAATATGATGAAGAGCAAGCGTGTTATTCCTTTCCCGGCTATAGGGAATTAAAATAGGTTTGTCGCAATAAAAGTCGCACTTCTCTTATATAAAAGCGGTATTCCGAAGAAATACTAGTTCTTGGTCGGCGTTCGAAACAGCCACCAAAACTGAATTTGATTTCGACGCTTGTGGAGACGCGTAAACGTTACAGCGCGAATTTTTTCGCGTTTTAGTGATAGCATTGCCCTCCAAATGACTCGATTAGAAAAAAATAAGTGTGATATCTGCTAGCGCCAAAATGCAGAGGCGTATTAAGAATGACCTCTCCAAGGGGGAGGGTGGAGGATACATTGGAGCAAGTCCTGCAGGCGTGGGAGGATGGTCCCCACACCGTGAGCTCGCTAGTGACAATTTCCCAAGCATCCGAGATGGGCGAGAAATCGGAAGGAATTGTATCCACCACTCCCTCCTTTTAAATCCGCCAACGAGACCCCATTAAAGGCACCCTCCAACACTTTCTTCCACTTTTTTTAGTCATAAATACTTCCAGAATGTAGTCACCGAACACATCCAGATTAGATTAGGTGGTCGCAAAGTATCTCAGCCAAAAATTAGTGCTCTATGCTCATCAGATAACTCGGGAACTCGCTCAAAAGAATTCTCTCTCTCTTCCGGTCTTGACGTCCTTCGACGGCCCGAATTACGTCACTGAGGCGATGTAGCGGCTGTAGGCCGATTTTCTTTTAGTTGCAGCAATGAACGCTTTTCGATAATGACGAAGAATAAAGCCACAAAAACAAAGCAGAAACGGAAGTCGTATTTGAGCAGAGCGAGCAAATCACGCTGTGCCGCTCCGTGCTGGCGATAACTATAGCTTTCGCAGTGGTTCCAGACGTGACGGAAAGAGTGAAAGCGCTTATCGAAAGTGTTGCAGGGTCCCTTTAAGATGCACTACTGAAATAATATAAAATTCCACTAAGTTATTTTGCCCAAACTAAGATTGTTTCTTTTCTTTAGCAATCGGGCCACGTTTATTCCGCAGGTGTTTATTTTCATGCAACTCTGGTAGTGCAAGTATTACTCGTGTGGTTGTCTATGTTATGTGCTAGACCGTCTTCCGCAAGTCTTCACAATATGTGGGTTGGGAGCAACGTTGCGGTGTAAGTTCCAAGAGACATGCGTTTGTTTACGCAGGTTACTGCGTGGCTTCACTTCTGCGCAGCTAAATTGTAATTTCTGGGATTTCTGAACATGCGTCTTCTAAAGGTATGTTAAAATGGGCACACAGAATTGCCGTGTTTTCTTATGAAGATACTGAGCGAGACGTCAAGGACAGCCGTCACAGAAGAGACGTCGCAGAGGCCGTCGAAACAGCGCGTTTATTCTGAGCGGCAATCCAGAATACCAGCCCGATGAATGATGATGTGGATGGGTATGAGGAACAGATGAGGTATGACATGATGATTTTAACGGTCGTGAGAAGCAGACGGAGTTCAAGGCGAATTGGACACAAAAGTAGCAAGCACTTTCCATGAGTCCTTGAAGCGAGCACTATCGCAGCGCCCACATTAATGCTCACAATACGCATAACAGTCCAAGGTCCGTATACAGTAGCCGACCGATTTTTTGTACCTGGAGGGGAACAAAAAATAGTCCTAATAGAAGAGCAGTCGGAAAGCTCCGCGAGTTATTACTCCTATGGAACTGCTGGCGGTTCCTCGGGAAACTCCGGAATATCCAGTAAGTCAGAATTTTTGGAGTTCGAAAGAGCGGTCGTTTACTGTACATCAGTAGCTGCACAATATGAAGTGTGGCGCTTAAAAATTCTATGCACACATTATCTAATAAAAGATTACTCAATACGATAAAGTTTTCTAAAAGAAATTCTACAATTTTGAAGTGAGAACACTAATGCAGCCATAAAAATCTGCGCAGGTGGCGCTGGAGTAGAAGCCCGACAGATTCCAAGGCGCACGCCGCAACACGAAGGAGTGCGCTTAAGAGTCTTGAAAAATGGATTCAGCTGGCAATCATGTGCCACAAAGTTTCGGGTACCGCAAGGACCAACTTGCATGGGATGTCACCAACGGCCGCTGTTCCTAAAAAAAAAAAAAAAAAAAAAAGAGGAGGATTTGTCTCCATTTTTTGTTTGTCTATTTGCGCTCACAAAGCAGCGCGTGGTGCGTGCAGTGCAGTTTCCTGTCAGCCCGTCGCCATTCTCGCGAGTGCGTCTGCACAGTATTTCGGGCCAACGACAAATGATACCCCTCGCTTGGAGAGTGCGTGGGCCTCTGAGCCTCGGGACAGTACATACACCACTGCTCGCGGAGACGCGGCGACAGCACGCACGCTGAGGGTTGGACAATCTACATTCATTTCACCCGCCCCGACGGTGGACAGTCCTCGCGCCGGCCAAAGTACAGAGCTTGCACCGCGCCCCGCGCGCGTGTGCGTTCGAGTGGTCGCTATAATACGCGCGGGCCGTATTAATGGCGAAGCCAATAACAAATGGTCGCGGCCGCGAGAAATAGCTCGTGTCTGGGCGAAGCAAACAATACCATCGGTGGGTATGGGCAGAAAAAATCAATGAGACAACAGCTACGCAGCGTCGAGAACGAACTGCGCGCTAACAATGCCACGGGCAGCTGGTGAGAAGGCTCGGAGAGGGAGGAGGAGGAGGAGGAAGGGAATCAAAATGTTCTCCATCGAATAAAGAGAAAAACACGCCACTAGGGACGTTGACGATGAAAAACGGCCGCAGAGAGGGACACGCATGTACAAAGCGAACCACGGCGCGGACACGAGCGCATGCGCGGTGTGTATACGGGAAAGTGCAAGGTCGGAATGATGGAAGGCTTCTTTCTGCTGCCGCGAAGCAAAAACCGAATTTCCGCGGCCGAGGAATCGATCTACTCGCGTACTCTTTCAACTCTTCCTCCTCCTCGCTTCCCCTTTTTTTCCCATTTTCCTGATTCCTTTTTCTTTTTTTTTTTACTGGGTAAGAGGTACGAAAGCTTCTTTTTTTTTTTTTTTAAGACTCCGAATTGTAAGCGTAAAAGCTGCTTGAACCAGTTAGTTTATTACAGCTCCGAGCGAAGCTGACGCAAATGCTAAACGCGGCCGACCGCCCCCTACCCTAACCGATTCTCCTTTTCCATTTCTCTTGCGCGTGCGTGCGTGTGCTACACGAGTAAGGCAGCACAGCGCAGCCCCCAGCGCGACAAAGAATTAACGGCTGTCCCAGTCTGCGCGGTTTGGCCCGCGTATACAGCGCGGTCCGGAGGCCCGTTCGCAGGTGGCGTTCGAACCCGAGAAGCCATAAATCTGGAATTCGTGGAGCCGTAACTCGGCGACAGGCGTTAATTCGAGCAGTGAGACCGGCCCGCAGCATCGAAGTGAAATTCCCAATGCTCACCAGCGCATGGCGCCGAGTTTCGATAATGCCGCCATTCTTTTTTAAATTTTCCAGCTTTTTTTTTTTCGCCTTTATTTGCGTGAACCTGTAATACGCTGACCGGCCCCGGAAGTCAGGATTCCCATTTGAGCGGCCGGATGGGGTTTCACGCTCGGGCCTTTTTTTTTCTTCTTTCCAGCGAACGTAGTGGAATAAATGGAGTCGCTACTGCATTAAAAACAATGAATCACCAGACTTCGTGGATAGAGGAAGAAAAAGTGAGGTTGGAAACAGATTAGTGGAGAGCTATGAACTAGAAAGTCAAATGATTTATGCTGCAGATTTTGTGAAATTTCTTTTCCGCTTATTTTGTCTCAAATGTGAACTCTTCAAATCACGGAACAGTGCTCCTTATTTTTTTAAATAGACTATCGCAAACTTAAAATATCTGTTATTTAACTCCATCCCGTGACTTTTAAACAGCGTTATTTTTTGGAACGCTTTTTATTTCACTTACAGCAGCATGTTTTAATATTTTCTTTTGTAATAGGCTTCTGTAATATAGCGAGAATGCATTTATGCAGAAGTAAGAACCTTGGAATTCATAAAGAATGTAAAAGTATGCGTTGCTTTCCTTGCCGCCTTACTGCATCACACAGCAAAACTAATCTTCGCTGTGAAATTTCGGGAGCCATCAATCTCGGAGCGTCTATTGAAAGAGAAAAACAGAAGAAACCGCTGTATTCGTAGCAGCAAAGGTGTCCTTTCCCCGATTCGCCTAGCGCGGTGCAGTGCTCTTCATTCCAGGATCCGCTCCCTAAAAGCCTTCGGCGCAGGAGAGAAACGTCTCAGGTGCGTCGGAACAAGGAGCTAAAGGACCGGGGTAAATCGGCGGGAGTAAATTGCAAATCAGAGGAAGAGAGAGAGAGAAAAAAATAGGGCGACTCCTCGCGCGAAACAAAACCGCCTCAACACAAGACAAGCCGCGCTCCGAGCCGCACAAAGCGAGAGGCAATCTTTGGCGCTCCTAATTACTCAGCCAATCGGAACGGAGTGCCTGAGAGCCGTTGCCGCCTCTGGAGCCGAAGTCGAAGTCGGAAAAAGGGAAAGAAGTCGAGCCAATCCGCACCACTAGCAGGGCACCATCCTCCCTGTTCTGTGAGGGCACACTCGGTAACTCGGTAGAGACGAGCCATAAGGAGAATGCCCGATGAAAGGAAAAGACGCTAATGGGTGCGCGCTGCCTTTGTTTCTTCGCCGGCGCTAACGAAGCGAAATAAACCAGCGCTACGGCGTTGCCGGCAGCAGCGCATCCCGGATGGAACGACGCGTGCCTAAGACTCGGCCGAAGTGATGGCGGCTTCGACCCAAAAGCTGCAGCACTCTTTGCGCGATTCTCTGCGTTCGTGCAAATGGGTCGGAAGTGCGTCAGCGGACGCTCAACGCGTTTGACGAGTGCGAAAACAGACGTTCATACTCGCAAGGCTCCTGCGACCGCAAGCGACCCAAAATGCCTACGCCCCTAGGCTACTGCAACACCGGTTCGACGAGTGAGTAGTCGATCGAGTGGATTATGCGCAAGTCCACGCAACCGCGGCCTTATGCCGGCAGCTCCCTTTGCTTTCGGTTTCCCTTTTGTTTCATCTTTCGTTCAATGAGAGACTGGTCAAGGAACCTACTACCGCGAACGCACTGCTTGCTGTTGACATTGCTCTGAACCCTATTTTCGGATGTAAATATTTTCGCTAGCTTTTGATGTCATTTGAAGCGGATTTTCTTCCGTTTTCTTCATTGCTTCCCGTCAGATATTGTTATATTAAGCAAGAACAGCTGATCGAATGCAGTGACGTTAGGCCATCACCCGAGTAAAGACGGGCTGCAGGGCGAACTGGCGCTTCTCGTTTCAATATTTTAAAGTCAAGTACCCGCGCATCCTCCGGCCATACAACAGCCTCTGTTCCCGCCGCCGCTCGCACCCCTCGATGGGTTTTATTTTCAGTGTCAGTTTCGCGCAACTCCGAAAAGCGATCCCGCTGTGTTGACCCGCTGTGGCAGGCAGCGCGAGTTTGACAAGTCGGGCTTCCCGGATGATTGTGGCAGCTCCTGTAGGGAGCCGCGCTCGTTTCAGAGGGGGGGCAAGACGACACCGCCGGAGTTCTATGGGCTGGGGAGCTCATCTTCGTTCACGATCCTGGCGACTGTGGTAGTAGCGGTGGGGGGTGGCAGCAGCTCCTTTGCCAGCGGGGGGGTATTGGCCGATCTCGCGTGGCAGCGCGCAATGACCCGTCGGACTCTGACGGCGGAGCACTGAGCGGGCACCCCGCAGGGAAGCGGGATGCGAGGAAGGAAGTGTCACCCGAACTCCCCCCACCGCTTGCCCGGAGTCAAAGTCGGCTCCGCTCGTTTCGTTACCAGGGAAACGCGCGTTCGAACGCGTAATGAGGAATGATGCGGATCCCCCCTCCCTCCTCCTCCCTGTGGCCCCATGCCCCTCCCCCTTCCCTCATCCGTGACACCTCCCAGCGCTTCCTTCAGCATCAACGATGATGCATCGCATTGTCGTCCGGGCCGGAGCGGTCGCCTCTACAGCGAGCCGGGGGCGGGAGGCCCAGCCCGGACGTTTATTGCTCGGACCAAAACAAAGCTAGCAACGAGAAAAGCCAAGGATCTAAAGCGAAGTGGCGAGAGAAGGGAGAGGAGAGGACCCGAAAATACGCCCCGCAATTACTTGGTCGCGCGAAAGCGGTGTGTTTGGAAGCGCGCCGGGAGCACTGCAGCCGACGACTCGGAGACCGCTCGGTCGCGTCCCACGCCGGAGACCCGCTACGCAGGCAACGAGTTGAGTAAACAAAGCCCGGTGCTGGCGGGGGAAGCCGACCGAACGAGAGAACCCCAGCTCACCTCCCCCCCACCCCCCTTTTCTGTTTCCCCTGTATGGAGGCGGAATACGATTGCGGAGCTCGTAACGCCTGGATGGCCGAATGCTGAATGCGTTGCACTGCCGTAAAGGATTGCGGGACAAACAATCGGCTGAGCGCCCACTGACAATAAGCTATAATGCTCACAACGACGACTACTTTTTTTATCCGATTAACGGCCTTGGGTATCGCGCTTGCTCGCAATTCAAAGGTGCGTACCAAAAGTCATCAACACCAATAACGTTTCAAGAAAAGTCGACAAACACCCTGCCTTGCGCATTTGGCTGGCTCGTTAAGCTAACGGCCTGTTAGTGCAACATGTAATAAACAACATTTTACTGCGACAGCAATTTTCGTACCATTAGGTCATTCCACAGCACCCGTCTGGAGTCCCTCAGCTGTCCACAGCAAATTATGACCTCAACTAGTGCAGATAAATGCCCGTGATAAGCAGAAATTTTACAGCACATTTAAAGGATAACTGCTTAACCTCTACATGTGCATGTGTGCGTGTGTGCGTCTGTGCGCGCGTGCGTGCGCGCGTGCGGGGGGGGGGGTGTTGGGGGGGGGGCACTAAATATAAAATCCGCGTCTAAATTAGGGCATAGGAGGGCAATTGATTTCGTTGTATGCACGTTCTCTGCTATCAGCGTTTCCCCTCGCCAAAACTTTTTTCGCCCAGTATTTAGATCCGCTAACAGATATGACATGGTAATAGCGTTATCAAACGATGCTGATAGCATCGACGCAAAATACAACGCCGCCGCGAAAGACGACGACGACGATGGCGGCGGCGGCGATCATGGGTTATTACTCAATAATGACTGCTTAGTTTAGATCAACACAGACGGGGAGCAAGTTCAGTCCCACACGGCCTCACCATTTTTCATAGCCACTACGATAAGCGAATAAAACACTCATTATAAACATCCACGTTTGAAATAGCATCATGTAAGATACCGCCGTACATCATTTCTTCTACAATGAAGCTTGTTTTCCTGTTCGAGCAGCAGCAGAATATGCCTATAGCTCCACAGAGATTTTTAGAAAAACATCCTCTACAGCGTCCCTTGGAACAGGAGCATCGAGATGGAGTGTTATAATGTATTCTGATGGTCGATGTAATGTCAAGCCGGACTTAGCCAGCGACTTTCCAGGCCGCTCTAAACGAATTCCCCGTGAACCCACCATCTAAATGAATTTCTGGTGAATGCCATGGGTAATACCAGTACCAATTGATGAATGCACGTATCCAAGAGCAACGCGTGCATTTATTAAATTCCGGCTGAAATAAATCCCGTCCAAACTTTTCCGGCTGCGGGAAAAATAAACATAGGAGCGAAACCACAAGTAGAAATAGTTAAACTAGCCTTGCGTCCGCATCGGCAAACACAAACACGACCGGCGTACGCCGACAGCAGGACTGGAAACAAAAACAACGGCCCGCCCGTGGAGAACACGCTAAGCGGATATACGTCACGGCAAGGCCTCGCCGTGGGTTCCAACGGTGACGTTTGTTCACGCTCCTCCAAAAACATTCGGGGTCTCTCACGCGATAAAGTGACGTGCGCCTATCGCCACGCTTGATTGGTCGCCATGGAAACGAAGGCGCGGCTCGATAGCCACGCGTAAGCGGAATTGAACAAGTATATAAACACCACACCCCCCGCTGCACACGTCGCAATGTCCGCTGGCCGTCAAAATAAACTCGACCTTCTGCAGCTATACCACATAGACAACAAAGCCTGCCTTTGCTTTCTCGTAGCTGCGTTCTTTTTTCGCCTTGAAAGAGCTATGATATCTTTATAAGAATGCCTGCAAAGAGGATTGTTGTGGAACGGCTGATCGCCTGAAGCATAGGCAGAAAAAAAGATAGAGAAAAGAGTGTCAATTTGGTAAAACTTTCAGAAGGCCGCTTCTAAGCGTTACTTTTTGTATAGAAATGCACAATTTGCTACACACGTTTCAGAATTTGGTTTGGAAACGTGTTGAACTGCTACTGAGAGTAGCTTCTATTAAAAAGGACCCTGCAACACTTTCAATAAACGCTTTCACTCTTTCCTTCGCACCTGGAAGCACTGCGAAAGCTACAGTCATCGCCAGCACGGTGCGACACTGCATGATTTGCTCGTAGCAGCAGACGCCTTCCGTTTCTGCTTTATTTTTGTGGCTTTATTTTAAAAGTTGCCATCGAAAAGCGTTCATTGCTGCAACTGAAGGAAAAGCAACCAACAGCCGCTACTCGGCCTTAGTGACGTAATTCGGGCTGTCGAAGAACGTCAAGACCCGGAAAGAGAGAAAAATCTTTTCAGCGAGTTTCCAAGTTATCTGATGAGCATATAATATAGAGCGGTAATTTTTGGCTGATGTACTTTGGGACCCCCTAATCTAAGTACTGGATGTGTTAGGTGACTACGTTCTGCAAGCATTTATATTTCAAAAAAAAAAAAAAGTTGAAAACAGTGTTGCAGGGTACCCTTAAGTATTGCCTGTAAACCAGTTACTTTTCTTGAATTCATGACGAGGTGACATCCAGAAAAGTGACGACTTCACAAACTTATGCCCAGCATGTGGCAGTTTGAGAGGTCATCCTGCGACATTCAAAGTGCATTGAAATGCCAATTGAGCGAGAAAAAAAAACTGGCACAGTGTCGACGATGTCTGTAGTAGTGAAATAGAACTTAAATTTTCATTGCTGGCTACGTGTCATGTGGCCCTATAGCGACGTCGCCATTGTTGCTAAGCGGCCGGTTCAACTGCTGGCGGAACGGAACGGCGGGAGGGTGGGATGTGCGCATGCACCGGCCTCATACAGCGGCGCAGCAGTTACAAGAAAACCAGGGCGCTATGCGCTGCGGTACCTTGTACTCCCATCTGGCACTGCGGCTGCTTCTTCTCCATTGTGGCACCCACGTTACCGGCACACCGCTAGGCGCCACATCCCCACAGCGTTCAGGTACAGTGACGCCTTCGCATTCACACCTTAAAATAAGTATTCAGGTGTCCTCACAGTTTTTTTTCTCGGCTAAGTGTTCTGTTCAGTATGCAGTGCTTCTAGACACACAGTGGTAGAATCACTAAATATTTTATTAGCGCGCTGAACTGCGAAACGAAAGCGAAACCGGCTGCTTGGGACTATCCATTGGCAATTTAACTATTCACGCGATTGCACATGCACTGTGTAGGCTTGTACACAACACATACAAACGTGGCTTTTAAGGAATAGTGCTATCAATGATCCAAACTCTATTCAACCAGTTTCAAATTTAGTATTAAAAGGGGAAAATTAGGACTTGCAGGGGAAAATCAGCCTGCGCGATTCACTGCTGAAGGGGGAAGCTTGACATACGGTTCTGTTGATGCTGCGCTGAACGTCTCACGAAACCATTCTGTTACACAGTCTACAATGTACTAGGCTTTTTGTGAATGCAAAACGCAGGTTCTGGCGTTTATTTCGTTGCTGTTAGAGAAGTCTGCCTGCCGCCGTTCTGAGAACACGAGAACGCTCCTGCGCGGATTTCAAGGAGCCTTTTTCGAAAAGACCGCGGAAGAGAGACGGCACTTATGTGAAGCAGCAAGGATGAAGTCGGATAAATGCCTTGAAAGCAAAATTAGATTACGCGAGCTAGTGCTGATCGAGGGCCCTTGTAGGAAAAAGGGTAGACTTCGCGAAGCCCGATGAATATCCCGCACTTCGCTGACACCGTATGCTTTGCCCTGTGCGCAAATTGCTCTTTCACAGTAAGCCGTCGCGTGAACGCAACAGAAACAGTATTTTACAGCGCGCGCTTAGAATTAGAGGGGGTAGAGCAAGCCAGAGTTTGGCTAAACGCAATGACTAAAAATAAAATGCGGGGTTTTACGCACCGAAGCTGCGTCTAAGCTATGAGTGGAGGGCTCCGGATTAATTTAGACCACCTGAGGACTTTTAAGGCAGGCGAAAATTTCGACACACGGCCGGTTTTGCTTTTTTCCACCACCAGAAAAGCGGCCACAGCGGCTGGAATCGAACTCGCGTAAGCGCGGTGTCTGTGACGGTTGCAGTGGCGTCAAGAGTACTTGGAGTGATGACGCCCAGTATATCGCCAGCGAGCCTACAGTTGCGTCGTACATTTTAACAACAAAAACCGAACTAAAACAATGCTTCCTTATAAGCTACGAAATATGACATCAATAGCTTTATCCCGCACCGACCGATGCGTAGGAGTCACTAAAGAACAGTACAATTTCAAGGACAAAAAAGATATCCCTGTTCCGCTGATCTATTAGCGAAAAAAAAAAAAAGCTAGCTTATACAACTTGAAAACTCAAATTGAATCAGGCTGTTAGTCTCACTTTGTGCTGTGAGTAAGGAGGGTTTTTTTTTTTTTTTGCTAGAACATGGGCATCTTTTCCGAAACAGTACTTATAACGCAAAGTATGGGACGCTTCGATCACAATTAATTTTCTGTTCTTTAAACCTTTCTTTACGAAATAGACGCTTTTAAAGTCGCGGTAAGTATTGAACTAGTTGTTTAACTATATGAACAAAGACACTCGGCCTGTATGACCCGCTAGCCGTGCATTGCAGCGGATTCAGAAACGTTACTTGCCACACATAAACGTCGTAAAAAACAAAGGCTTTGCTACTTGATTACGTCAGCGGCGCTTCGAATGGTTAGAGATATAAAGGAAAAGCCCGCAAGCACGCCAGCCGCAGCGACGCATGCCGGTAACGCATTGCGAATCACTCTCCGATGCGAGCAGCTCGCCTAAAACTCGCAGCTTCTTTTGTGTTCCTTGTTTTTAGACAGCCAGGCTAGAAGAAGTAGAGGAAAGACTTTTCTCGCGCGGGGACGGCAGCTCGTCGCCGCGCTGTACCCCTTTGCATATTTACCCCTGCGCGGGTTCGTCGACACGATCGCGCTTTCGCAAGCTCGCGCACGCGTCTTTCCACGCTTGCCGCGGGAAGAACAGTTGCGAGCCCTTCAAGACCGTCAAGCGGGGCTGGCTGCGTGCCAAGCCCTCATGCACGGCCTCCCGCGGCCACTGCAGACTCTCCCGGCCGTATATTTTTCCTTCTAAAATTGGCGCTCCGCGAAGCTATGAGAGCGAGAGTAAAAAGTTATCTAGGCCGGAAGCGATAGGAATTGGGTTTCTGTTAAGCGATTATTAACCTCAGCGTGAGTGTGCCTGAAAAAATTACACTTAGGGAGGGGAGTTGTGACGCGTGCTGCACGTGCGAGACCGTAAATGAATTTTAGAAGTGTATAGGGTCGCCCATCTGAGGCCGATTTGAGCCAGCTAAGGTGGTTTATACTCTAGATTGCTGGTGATTTAGAAAGCGGGAGAGCAGTTCTTCTTGTGTCAAATTTCGTTATGATGCTCTAGTGCAAAAAGGTTCACCATTATGAGGCCGATTTGTCCATCTAAGGTGATTTACTTTGGATGGCTGACTGATTTGTAGAACGGGAGAGTAGTTTTGCTCGTATCAAATTTCTGTATGCTGCGCTAGTGCAAAGAGAAACCCAAAGGCTTGTTGGGTGAAATAAAAGACCTTCACAACGATTTTAAGGTGTTATATGTAGTTACCAGTAAAATGTATTTGAAAACACCGACATAGCAAGATTATGCTATGAGAGAGAATGCTGAGTATGCTCAGTCGGAGAAATAGCTATTCCTGGATCACGATCATTTCTCGTTGTAAGAGATCGTAATTCGGTAACCGTTACAACAAAGGTAAAGAGCTCTGGTGATGGCGATAGCGCGATAACCCTTTTGAGTGAGCTGAGTCAGACAGAATGAAACGCAGAATGAATCATTCCTTGTTTTATGAATTTTACAAGTTTAAATAAATGGCCGCTGCAGTGAGGAGGGCGAGCATTCAGGCGTATCGGAGCTTCGAAAGTTTTTTCCTTTCCAGTGCAATTTTCGAATCTTCAGTTCCTGGACTAAAGCGAGCTGCTTTTAATAGAGCCCTCGCAGGACGCAGCTGAAAAGCACGCCTACGACAACGCTCCGCAGGAAATAATTCGCGCACGACAAAAGTAACGCTATAAGAACGTAACGCGTGCCTCAACACGGGGCCCCATGCACAAATAGAAAAACATAGCCGGCCTACCAGACGGAATCAGCCGAAGTCGATCGAGAGCCATCGCTGAGAACAGCGAGAGCCGTTGCACCCCGCTGCGTGGTCTCGGTGCTTCTTGGAGCGGCGAGTGAACCGCACTAAGGATGCGCTAAGCGCGGGCGACCGAAAAGCAGACTCCTCCGAACATCTGCGCGCCCCAAACATCGCAAATCAGCCCGGCGCCATCCTCCCTCTCCCCGCGTTTTGCCCCGGGTCGGGCAAGGCGGGGTCTCGCACGGGGTCATTCACAAGAGGACCCTTTGTGACCCCGGCTTTCCGGTCGCGAGCGAGACATTTCGCAGGCGTCTCTCGAGCGACAAGACTACTTCCGCGGCGGCCGCCGCCGCCACTGATCGCCTTTCTATTTCGTCTCGGCGCGACCAGTCGTGTTCGTCAACAAACTTTCTTGCTCCCGAGTCGGCGGCTTCTTTCCTGGCGCCGAGAGACACGCCTCGAACTAGAAAGAGACGTAAGCGGGCGCGTGTGCTCGTCGCAGCCACCCGACACTTCCAGAGGAAGGAATAAAACTCAACCGAGCTTGATGGGACCCCCGCGCGTCTTAGATGCGATTGGAGCTGCCTTTACGCAGCTGCTGGGTTTCGAGCGGAGGGCCAAGGTCCGCAGATATGGGAGTGCGATAGCTACACTGGCGAGCATGAAAAGCTGAAAGCTCGTCAAAACTGGCGAATCAGACGACTTACATCTCACGGTCAGACCCCAACTCTCAACTGGATAGCGCATGGCTGCGGTTCCTCAAAGGCGCTCTGTTCTTGGTCACGCAGATTTGCAGTGTGACGAGCAATACGCCAGGGCATGCTTGATATAAGGGCACAACTATTCGAGTAACGGTTGCGACAGAGGTTACCAGCTATGAATAGCAGCAAAGAAGCGGAGTGGCTGTTATGAAATCGCATTGCTAATAAGGGCCACCGAATATCAGGAGTATCACCGAGTGCGTAACATATGTGTAGCGCAAACGAACACGTCAAATCGACGTGCGTTATATGAATAAGCCTGAACGCAATATTTCAAGCCGAAGCGCGCTTATATACATGCATTTGTCTATTTTCCAATACTCCGCGCAGGCTGCTGTTGCGCAAGTGCGTATGTCGTCAAGCGCAACTACAGCATCGTACCTGGCATCGAGATGTTCGACAGAAAGCGATTACTATCGATGCAAATGTCTGAACAAACGCAATAAATTGATGTCACAGCAGATAAAGATATATATTGCTAGGACAAATTTGCAAACCACCGTAAAAATGACGATACTCATTGAGCTGCTAAAGTAAATTAACCCGGGAGTTATATTAGACGTTCGCACAACTTCGTCGATGCAATTTGCATTCGCGGTAAAAAGCGATCGCTAGAACCGAGCCCATACGCAGTGGTGTTGCAAGAGCGAACAAATGATATAGAAACTTAGACCCACGTGCGACGCAGTAGAGGGAACGGCGGACATTTATCGCGCGAGCTTCGCTGTCCAAATACAACGACAAATATGCTAATGAGACTGCGCTACATACTCCCGTAGACAGCAGGCCGTTTCATACGCTAATTCTTACCAGAGGTAGAAGAGAACAGCGCCGGTTCATACTCGCTCTCTCTCTCTCTCTCCCAACTTGCAGGACAGAGCAGAGCTTCGCGTTCTCCACTCGATATTATACGACCCCGAACAATCTTCGTGACTGGGGGCGGCCGAAGCACCGCGCGTGCCACACGCCGGGTCCCGCGGCAAAGGAAATCCATACGGCGCCGCCCGTGGCCATCTATGTCAAGTCTCCCTAGTTAGGTGCAGCACTACGAAAGCCGCTTATCGCCGAAGAAGTCTTTCGTAACAACGTGGGTCATTCTGCTTCCGGATGGCCCTACTATAAGAAGTCCGAAGTCGGATTCTCTGCGGCCACTCGAAGACGAGACAGATATTCAGAATATAGAAACGAGTATTAGAGCGATAAGCAGTTCGAACGTCTTCATGTGCCTTCCGGATTCGGTTTGTCACGAAGGGGAAAGTTCGCTGCACTGTACAAAACTGCGCAAGCACTTGTGCACAGAAGCCGCGCTTGCCGACGCCAGCGGCACAGGCGCTGCAGGGGGAATGCAGGGTCCGCAATCGCCGCAGCGAGACGGATCGGAGAAGACAAAAAAGCAGTAAAAAGCAGCAAGCTTAGCGAGAACTACAAGCGGCGCAGCCTGCGCTTTCTCCGCGCTTTCCTGGCGTGTCCTTTGTTCGGACGGCGTTTGTTTTGCGCGGCCACATTAATACAGGAGCTGCGCCGCCGGCGCGGGTCCCTATTGATACAGTTTTCGAAATGAAGAATGACTTCGATCTCTCGCGCGCGCTCCGGCAGTCGTGCGCGGTGGCGTGGGGTGCGTCTTATTGGCGTATACGGGCCGGCCTCATCTATTCGCAAATTCCGGTGATCTACAAGTCAAATAGACTGACGGATAGAAATTGTCGTGTGTATACTTTTTGGCCTCACTCGCCCCGCTTTTATTCTTGCGCGCGAGCGTTTGTTATGGCTACGGTGCTGGACCTACGCACCGGTATCCTGGTTCACCTTGCGCCGTCGCGCGTGTGTAATGAGTGGACTCACGCAAGTCGTATCGATGTCACACTGAACCGATGGCGGCAATTTCGATTTTGGCGCCGTTGCGAGGCATAGTTACAGCCCGTCTGCAATCGCGGACACGTGGTGAGCGAAGCTGGAACGAGAGAAGAGATACACCTGTCGTCCCCTCTTCTTGTATAAGAGATTTGTATTCTCTGGTTTTCGAAGGAAGTAAACATAAACGGGAAGCGTCGCAAAGAAAAAAATTCCCCGCATTTCCCCGAGGGGAAGAATGTGAAAGTGCGAATGCACGAGTTGAATTTGCGCGGTTCGGTAATGTTCGCGAAAGAGAGATCACACACACACACACAACTACAAAGAAAGAAAGATGCATTTATTCACAGACACCTATTTGTGTTGTCGTTGTACTTGATTGCTAGAGCGGATCTCAGCTTTGAAATTTCGTGTCAGTACTCCTTTAAGCGGGTGCATTAGCCCTTCTCACGCCCGATTCCTGGCCAATCCCCCACGTGGGTATGTGCCATGTCAGCGGCCAGGCAGCGCGCGCCCATCTCCCCCCGTTGCTAAGGAAGACGAGGAGTGCGCGCACCCGCAGCTGTTGCTATGCGGACTACGGCGGCGGACGATTCAGGCTCGCTTAAGAAGTGCATTCGCACTTAAAAATCTAGGGCCATCTCCACTAACGTGAAACTTTGCGAGGGGCGAAGCATGCAGTGTATAAGTGCATTCTTGGCGCCTTGGCGTTTTTGCCAACGGAGATGAAACCGTTGGGGGTAGAGGTATACAGCTTTGCTGTAAAAGTCTCTTGTCTTTGAAGCCCGAAGTTCTCTAGCACGAGGCGTAAACGAGTGTCCCGGTGTTTTTTTAGTACGCGTCACGAAGTGCTCGAGCGCGAGGCGGAAACGAGTGTCCTGGTGTTTTTTTCTAGTACGCGTTACGTTCTACCGCGAGGCGTAAACCGTGTTTCCCAATGTTTTAGTACCGTGACTACTTGAGACGACGATTACGACGACGACGACGACGACGACGACAAGAGGCGCCAACAGGCCCATCCCCTAAGGGGCTCTACCTCTAAACAAAGAGCGTTCACTATTCTGACAAGTATGCTTTGTATGCTTTGGTATTCGTATGCTTTGGCAAATAGCCAAAGCGCAAAGTTGTCCTCTGCTTTTTGCGGTCTGAGTATGTATGGGTACGACGTAGTCGGAAGCTGACACATTTGAACTTGAAACTTAACCAGAAATATCACCTCTTAGGTATACGACCCTTTGCTGAATCTGTCTGTCTTATTTCTTTCGGCGTTGGTGGCGTCCGTTCATGGCTCTAATTAAGCGTTCTTACGGGCCTCCCCATATCCAGGCCTTCTCCGACGGTGCAACAATTGGTCAGGTCGGTTGATCGACTCTGCAATAGGCGTGAAAGCGACTGTCAAAATTTCATTATTACAGTAATGAAAAAGGTCATTTATAGTTGCAATCGTTGGCAAACATGTCTGTAGAGTTCTGTGTATAGCGAAAACTTCCTCTGCGACAATGCGCCGAAAAATACAGTATTACACTAACATGAATTATAAATATTGCAATACGTGTTTAAGATTCAGTGGTGAGTAGAAAGAAATTGGAATTTCAGGTGAGATTGACGGCAGAAGAAAAAGGTTTACAAAAGACATACGATAGCTAGAGGGAAAAAAATGAGTACGAAACTGCCATCATGATTGTCGGAAATAAAATGCGTGTGCTAGATTTTTTTCTTTAGAGCTGATGAACACGGTTTATTTGTCCAAAAAAGAGTATTAACATTCTAGTTGTGTTAGTTCGCACATATAGCCACCGCGTTGTAGGAGATCATGCGTCTTATAAAGTCGACCTTGGGGGTGGATGCAAATAAACTCGCCATTTCCACCAATGTGCTTGCACTTGTAAAGTAGCGCCTTCCAATAAACATATCTACACATACAGCGATACATTTCTCTCGGAAGATGTGATCAATTCGTACGCGTGTCTCCAACTCTGCGCTTCAATTACCATTCGCATTTCTAACTTTCGGCAGCGCTTTGCCGTTGCCATGGAAGCAGTGGCAGGACGGAATAGGCAGCGGACATGATGCACCCGACAAAAGACACGTCGTTCGCCAGAAATACAAGAAGGCTCTTTAGAAAATTCCCTGTTGTCGTCCCAGCGCTCTCTTCTCGAAACAGAGGACATCATGGGCACAATACTACAGCAGCGAAAACAAGGTTTTGCCACGCAAGCTGCCTGGCAGGAATATGCACATTTGCTATCAGTACAGTAACAGCTCGTTAATACGAACTCGGTTAGTTCGAACTGACTCCCTGGTCCCGGCACAGCGCTGTATATTTCAATGGGAGAAAACTCCCGATAATTCGAGCGCGTCGGTGTCCAGAGGGGTTAATTCGAACTAGGATCCCTTGCATTCTATCGCCACTAGCAGAAGTCGGCCCAGAGTGATTACAATGTGTTGCAAATCCAAACCAAACCATATTTACTAGAGATGCATGCAAGTCAGCGTCGAGGCTGAATGTTGCAACACGTTATTTCCCAGCAGATGGGAATTCCAACGCTGCGCCAGGGCTCGTCGGCAAGTTCCAAGAGATGTTCATGGAGTCGTGACAGAATAAACGCAAGCAAATGCATATTACCGATTACTTTTAATTTTGATCCCCTCGACCCTGTCTGGTAAATAAAATTGTTTTCGCGCATAGACAGCACGATTATTTCGACAGTACGGCTCACTGCTCACATAAATGCAATGTAAGGGCCTGTTTCGGGCATATTTATTCACATACCTACATTTCGCCCAGAGGGCATTACAGTAGGGGTGTAAGAACGCATTTTCACACACGAAATGCGCCAACAGAGTGAAAGATATAAATAATAACAAGGAACAGGGAAACAAATAGCAGACAGTAGGGGGGTAAAAACCTATTTTCATACACGAAATGCGCCAACAAAGTGAAAGATACAAAGAATAACAAGGAACAGGGAGACAAATAGCAGACAAAAATGAACTAATGACAGCATGAAAAGTAGCATAAAAAGTAACACTGCCCAGCATTCAAAGTAACACAAGTATGCAGAAACGTATGCATTAACTAACGTATAAAAGAAAACAAGTATGCGAAAACATAAATGCACGCTAGGAAGAATAGCGTTCAAATTTTAGCATTCAAGATGACTGCGTAAAGCCACCAGGAATTCATTGTCGCTTGCAACTAGGATGATGTCCCGGGGAAGCTGGTTCCAGAATTTTATAGTGCGGGCGAAAAATGAGTTCATAAAAGTAGTTGTACGAGCGCGTATTTCTCTGATCTTGAGCGTGTGGTCAAGCCGATGGGCGACATATGTGGGCAGCACCAGGCAAGCATTTTTGTTCAGTGGTGTTCGGTTGAAGTATACGTATCTTAGAGAAGCCACACGAAAAAAGGGCCGACGCGACGCAAGCGCAGGCCAGCCAAGATAATCTTTTATCCGAGTAATGCTGCTTGGAAATACGTAACTCTGCGTAGCAAAACGAGCAGCGCGGTTCTGTATGGCCTCGAGACTATCTATCGACTATCTATCAGATTTTGCGTGAAGGGGTCCCAAACCGTACAGCCGTATTCGAGAATAGGACGGATAGAAGTTATATATATATAGAAGTTCCCTTACAGCCTGCGGAGCCTGCTTAAAATTTCTCCTAATGAAGTTAAGCGTGCGGGCTGCCTTTGTGGTTATTGATTCTACGTGTCGATTCCATGTTAGGACGCAAGAAAATGTGACTCCTAAATATTTAGCGTGAGTTACCTGAGGGATAGCTTCGTTACCCAGATAATATTGTGTTTGGAATGATTTGCGTTTCCGGTAAAATTGAATATGTTTGCATTTGGATACGTTTAGGGACATGAGCCACTGGCTGCACCAAAAACAGATTTTGTCTAAGTCAATTTGTAACGCCAGCCTATCATCATCACCTCGGATTTCCCTGTACAGAACGCAGTCATCTGCGTATAGCCGTACACTTGAAGTTATGCTCGCACCAATGTCATTGATATAAATCAGAAATAAAAGTGGTCCAAGTACCGACCCTTGCGGTACACCAGATGACACAGGAACGTTTGTTGATTCAACACCATTAATTACAACCTTTTGGGATCGACCAGTAAGATAATTTTGAAGCCAGCAAAGAATATTGTTTGGTAAGCCAAGAAAAGATAGTTTGTGTAAGAGGAGGCTGTGAGAAACTTTGTCGAAAGCTTTCTGAAAATCAAGCAGTACACAGTCTGTTTGTACACCTTTATCGAAAGATTTAAATAAATCCGTTATGCGAAATGCGACTAAATAAATGCGAAAATTTCGTTATTTGAGTGGTCCATGATCGGCCTGACCTAAACCCGTGTTGGGAATCAACAAAGAAATTGTTGTTTTGGAGATGGATAAAGATGGCTGTATAGTATATTATGTGTTCAAGCGTCTTGCAACAAACACTAGTCAACGAGATAGGTCGATAGTTTGGAACCAAATCTCGATTTCCGGTCTTGTGAATTGGTACCACATTGTCGATTTTCCAATCCTGCGGTAGTGTGGAACTTGAAACGGATATGTTATACAATAGTGTTAAATACTTAGATATGGCAGGAGCGCAGGATTTAAGCACAAGATTCGGAATTCCACCAGGGCCTGGTGCTGAGTTTGGTTTTATGTTTTGAAGAAGCTTGAGTACTCCGTAACGATCAACGATAATTTCAGGCATAGGCTGAAGTACTGGGTATGCGAAAGTTGGAAATCGGCTAGGTTGATAATTTTGAAAAGACAGATTCAAAATACTCTGATCCATCAATTTCGTTCGCTGTTCGACCTCGACGATCACTATTTAAAAAATCACCTGCCACAAACGTGTAGTAGCGCCTAATTCGCTATAACAAGTCCAGAGGTGGCTTCGTTGTGTTCTGCCCGCACTGCAGTGTGGCGCGATGTCCATTCATTCTAGCGCCCTCCCGCTAATTCGAACTCCGCTTAATTCGAACAATTCATGGACCCCTTCGATTTCGAACTAGCGAGCTTTTACTGTACTGATTTCCCACAATGTACACATAACCCTGTGCGGCTGCCCTAACTTTTATCTATCTTGATAGCCACCGTTTTTAGGGAAGTCAATGAAGTACATCCGTATTTACCGGATTCTGTGGATTTTTAGCGCTGCTTGAGCGGGTCTCTCGCAGAAAAACAAGAAAACGCCGCACTGCCGGAGCCGAGCTTCTTGATCCTCAACGGCCCCCTAAATCACCGCAACTCGAATAACCCGACATTCATTTATTACGAAAATTTTCGCATTCGGGCGACGCCAGCAGACGGCAGAAAATTCTGCACCGTTTTGTCCCTCAACTTTCCCTCAAATTTATTTATTTTTTTCTTTACTTTTTTTAACGTCAGCCAACTGCAGTTTCAAAAGGCTACCTAAGGGCCGGGCACGAACTGCAAAAAATATGCACAAATGGGAAACGCCAGTTACAACTTGCGTGCCCGGATGAGTACGGCAACTGGAGATGTCAGGGGTACGAAACGACCAGTGATCTCTCTCGGAACAGGAAGCGTAAAGAGAGGAAGTGAGGGACGAGGAAAGGAAGCAGAATCTGTGCACGCAGGAAGGAAAGACTCGCGGTGCAAGCACACTCTCTCAAAGCTCGGCGGCGGCGATCACATACAAGTCAGCAGTGCGGAAGCAAATGGCAGCCCTAAGGAGCGCCAGTGTCGCCAGAGGTATACGGCAGAAGTCGCAAGTCGAACGCAAAGTCAGACGACAACAAAAAACAAGAGAGAGAGAGAAAAAAAGAAAAAAAAAAGAAGAAAATATTAGGGTGGTGTATGGCGGCACCCACAAAGGCGACGTCTCGAGAATAATGACGGCACGCTTCCAACATCCGGTCCAAGAGGCCTACGATCTAGCCACGAACACCGGAAGTAGAAAGGACGACTGAGGTGGGGGGTGCAGAGGGGAAAAAAGAGAAAAGGAACACACGGAGGAAAAAAAAAAAAAAAACGAGAAAGATTGCACTGGCAGCGACAAACCCAAACGTGTAGAGGCAAACGAAACAGTGAACGGCGAGATCGTTTGCAAACGCAGCGTGCCTTGTTAGAATGAGGCCTATCAGGAGAAGCCATGCGGCTGGAAGCGAAAAAGTCACAAGTCAGCCACTTAAGTGAATAGTTGAGAAAGCTGGCTGATAGATAGAAAAAAAAAAAAACGCTTAAACAAACGCTTATATAAGTCGGCGGCAACTTGGTGCAAACGGAGACCGCATTTTACTTGTTGCTCTTTACGCTTCGGCTGTCTTTTTTTATTTACACGTCTCCCCTCCCTTCTTGTTAACTACAGTTTTTACCTTTTGCTCAGTGCTTTCGAAGCAACGCGGACAAGACCCGAATCGCAGCACTGAGCAACACAGAAGCATTCGAGTACAAACAGAACCAGCGAAGAGCTGAAACACCTCGCGCAGAAGCTGCTGGAAACAGGAAAATAATAATAACAATAATAAAGAGAAGCCGGCGAGGATAATCAGCCAGAGTTGGAAATGTCAGCTGCAGCTGTCGTAATGTGAAGCCAGCGACAAGCAAAGGCAAAATTTAGAATAACTGAAGCTGGATCCCGATATAAGAAAAATAAAAATGAGAAAAATGTGAGAATTCAGAGCGTAAAAAAGTCCCCCACTAAGCATCTGAGGATCTTGCAGGTATGGTTTCTCCCCCTTCTCATTTCTCTCTCGTCTTCAAAAGAAAAGGTGAAAAGAGTTGGAAAGTACTGCTGCCAGTCCTGCATACAGCAGGTTCGATTTTTGTTTTGTTTTATTCGCCACGGTTAACGACCACCAAGCGAGATGTGCAAAGAACATCACCGGCGACGAAAGCACTCTTTCAGATAAGCAGCGCGGCCGCAAGAAGAAACGAGGCCCACGGTCGAGTTACGACTTCACCTAAAAGGCTCATTTTCTTTCCATTTTAGCCCCTCATTTCCCGTCTTGAAGCCTGGCCTCCGTTCCGCGAGAATGTGCCGGGACAACGCGCCTCCAAGGAGCTGCTGTGGTGAAGACTGCTCTTGCGTGTCAGGCAAAAGCGTAAAAAAAAAAAAAAAATCCGTGTGGAGACATAACCTAATTCAGGCCCGTAATATTTCGGCGCGGTAAACTTTATGAGCACTAACGCCTGTCTGCAAAACTAATGCCGCTGATGGTCAGACGTATTTGGCAAATGAACCAAGACAGCGACGTTGCGCAAGCTACAGCGCCTGTTACGGTTTCTGCAACCGTAATTAGGCGGTTGCGTACACCACACACACACACACACACACACATTTTATATATATATATATATATATATATATATATATATATATATATATATATATATATATATATATATATATATATATATATATATATATATATATATATATATATATATGCAGCCGGTGCCAGTGGAAAGCTGTTGCCTTGCCTTTTGAGGTAGGATTATTAGTGCACGATTCAATAAAAATGAAAAAAAAGGACATGTACAAGAACAGCTATGCGTCTAAAGCTTTGCCATATTAGTAGTGACGCCAGCCGTCCGCATATTCCTAATTGACAGTGTGATTTGTGCGCGACTTGCGTAACATACTAAATACATTTTTCATATACCTGACTCGTGTCCGTGGGTTAGCGACGACTAGCAATAGGCTGACAGCTCAGACTGATTTTTTTTTTTTTCAGCGTAGAACTGCGTTTATGCTGCGACGGTTAGGCTTCTTCTGGAAGAGGTAAATTTCGACGCGAACACTTTGGCATTTCTGGTGTAGTGATGGGCTGTTGGGTAATAACACGTGACGACTGAGTAGACATTTTTTGAAGTTGCAGTGGCTACACTCCGTACAGGCACCGACTGGCGGGGTGAATCCCGTTTATTTATGCAGACGCCCTAGTTATATCTTCTTGAAATATGTTGATATGCATTTTTCTGAGCGTGCCGATGTAGAATTATTTGACCACAAATTTGGTTAATTAGGGTTAACTAGGGTTAAATTAGGGTTAGTTGACTTTTACCTTCTGCTTGTCTCAGTGCGCAGGAATTGATACGGCTGGCGTTGAAAAATAAACCGGGCCATCTCCATTAACGTGAAACCTGGGGAGGGGCGAATCATGCAGTGCGCACGTGCATTCTTGGTACCTTGGGGTTTTTGCCCACGGAGATGAAACCGTTGGGGCGGGGGTGGGGGGGGGGGGGTAGAGGTATACAGCTTTACTGTAAAAGCCTGGTGTCTTTGAAGCACGGAGCGTTCCATCACGAGGCGTTGGAAAACGAGTTTCCCGTTGTGTTCTTTTAGTATGCGTTACGTTCTAGCGCGAGTCGTTGGTGTCGAGTCGATGCTGTAGTACCGTGACTACATGAAACGACGACGACGACAGGAGACGCCGACAGCCCGAGCCCCTAAGGGGCTTCACCCCTAGCAAGAGAAGGGGTTCTCAGGAAAAACAGTGATTTTTATAAAATTCACTGTAAAGGAAAAGACAAAGCCGTTGACGCAAGAGTGAATAGCCGTTGAAACGTGTTGACGGGTTATAGAGGGGCACAAAAAAAAAAGATCAAAATTTTGTATTGAAAATCCGCAGCGGTTGCACTCTTGAACTTGCTGAATTTTTGCGCATCCCCGAATAAAAAAAAGGACGTTTTTATTTACGTTTACGCCGCACGGCAACAAAACTACGCAGTACAAAAAAGAAATGCAGAGAGGGGGACAAAACGCACTCAGCGCAAACGGAAATAATAAGTTTCCTCGCTTTCTTTTCTCCCCACATTCTAGGAAGGGCCATCCGGGGAATGCCAATCACGAAACGAAAGGCTGAAGACAGCTTATTCGCATCTCACTTCCTTTGCAACTGCAGTTTCCGAGTCCCGGGTAGAATCAACTCGCTCCAGAATGCAAGAAATGTCAGGGTGCGCAAAAAAATCTGCGAGAACAAACACCCGATGCCTTCTTTCGGAAAGAAAGCTGCACCGTCTCTAAGCTGCTACCGCAGAAGCAAACGTTGATGCCCTCAGATACCAGCTGTCCAGCTTGAAATAGTAAAAACGAGCTAGTCCATCTCAAAAGAAAAGGTGTGTGTACTTATACAAGACGACAAAGAAAGAGGAAACCCAGTGCGTGCGAAAAGGGATGCTGCTGCACCACGTTGCCTGGGCGTCGCCTAAGTCGGGAGCAGGGCAAACAGAAGGGGCAGGCAGAGGAGGCAGCGACCATCGGAACGTGATCAGGGACGACACCCGTCCGCAGACCGTCGCGGCCTGCAACCAGATCGGGGCTCCTTTTACCGCCGCCGCCCATCGCGGCCCAAGAGTCGAGGAGCGCACTCGCACATACACAAGCAGGCGGCAACGATTTCCCGGGGAAAAAAAAGAGGGAAAAGGAAGCGCGGGAGCAAATAAGGTAGATATCGCCGGAACGAAACAACAAAGGCGTCTCGCTGGAACGGCTCAAGTGAAACCGAGTAACGGCCCAAACTGGGAAGTGGCCGAAAAAGAATGGAATAAGGAAGTGTAGGGAAGAGGGGGGGGGGGGGGGCTGGTGGCTAGGGAAAAGAAGCAAGGATAAAGTGGGCGAGGTTGGGGAAGTGATGCAAGAAGGAAAAGCATCGCTCGTACGTCCACAGGCAGTGCACCGCGGACAAACCGAGCATCACCAAGAAGACGAGATCGGGGAATGGAAGAGGCTGACGAGGATGCACGCGAGACAGAAAGAAGCGAGGTGACAATGCAGAATAGATGTCAAAGCATTAGGAAAGCAAAAAAAGAGTGCCGGTAGAGGGAGGTAACAGGGCAGCGGGCATGCGGAGAGCGGGCCAAACAAATGCGAACGACTATCGACTGAGTAGCCACCGTTGACAAAGTAAGAAGGATACGTGAAGCGCCGCCAAACGGGGCCGATGGGGAGAGCGCAAATAAAAAGGAACGACGACGTGGCTGACGCTTCAGAAAGAAGGAGAGAGAGAAAAAAGAGAAGGCAGGAGATGGGGAGAGAATGCGCGACCTAACGCAAGGCCGCCTTCCCGCATCTGGGAGTATCGGAAAGAAGGCCCTCGGGTTTCACCCGGGGCGGACACAGCGCAACTCGGGCCATATTCGGCCAGTGGCCGGACAATCGAAACGGCCGAAGGGGGTCTGGCAGTGGATTGAGAGGAGAGAGAGGGCGGGGAAGAGCTGAAATCTTGGTGGTCCTCCCAAACACGGCCACCTCTGTCAGCCGTCGTCTTCCAAGGGGGAAGGGAAGAGGGAGGAAGACGAGACTGAAATGAGGACAGGGCGCATTTGTGCGAACGTGACAGTCATGACCAAGGGCCGTCCAGAAACGTAACGAGACCCCTACTAAACCTCCTGCGCGAGGTCCGGCCCCTCTCTGCCGCTTGGACGCCTGGCTGCGCGCACAGTGCGAGTCGTTGCTTGCTCGGCGCCAGCGGCAACCAGCTGTTTCCATCGAGGAGCCCCGAGGAGACCGTTATGGCGTGGGTCAAGATGGGAGATTGCGGCGGGAGGGGAAAGAAAACGCGAAGGAGCGTGAAAAGGGGAAATAAAAAAAGTGTCGAAGGCAGGAAAAAGGGAGAGCGGAGGGGAAAGTGTATACTTTCGCTGCTTCCGGCTAGCGAAGACCGAGCATTAAAAGTCGAGAAACCGGACGGAGGACGCCGTTCGCTGCAACATAATGCGCGGATATACAACCTAGCCATAGCACACACACAAAAAAAAAGTTTCCTTTCCTAACACATTTTCTTTACTTTTGGTATTCCGCTTGGCTTTACTGTTCGCACAAGACGTAAAAAAAGAAACAAGTGACGACGAGAGAGGGAAACTTCTTCGAGAGGAAAGATCAATCAATAGATAAGTAAAAAGAAACTAGGCGAAGCAAACGGGAACAAAACGCCCGGGGATATCGACGCACAGTTCAATGCTCGTCCGTTTTCTTCGCGGCTTTTCACCACACTTTGACTCTCTGCTCTCCTTTTATTTTAGTTCATGAAGTTCGCGTAGCAGGAAAAAAATACGCACTCAAGCAGCGTCCGCGCGTGCTTGTACTGTGTACGGAGAGGAATCTTAAGGGTATTGTTTTCGCATTGGCCGCGTGGCGACTGGAGACAGGGATGGCGACGTGCCTCTGTTTCGTAGGGGCCTCTCGTATAAACCCCTCCGCTGTTCTGCTCCTTCTGCTGGACACAATTGGACGGAGGAAACGTGAGCAGCCGGAAGCCCAGGCTATTTGCCGCCCGCAGTTTCTCGTCGGAAAATTGTTATTGAGACAATTTTGAGTCTCTCCGCGATCGCCTCTGATCGCGGACGCTGTCGTCGTCCTCTCGGCGACGGCCCCTATCTCTACGGTTCCTTCCCGACCACACGCGCTTCCCCGCCGTAAAAAGGAGAGCAAAGATGGCCACCGCGCTCTTCGGACCGCCAGCGCTGGAGCACGGATGAGGACCAAGCTTGCTCAGTAAGGTAGGAGCAGGGGTTGGCCATTTTTTACGAATATTAATCCGTCTTGGGGACGAAGAGCGAAGAAGACAATTCAGATTTATTTATCTTTCTGTGTCACTCGGAGAGCATTGAAAGAAGAAAAAATTAGCCTAAAGATTATATAAACCGAGGTCAGCGATGGAAGTCGAATATTAGACTCAGGGTAAAGAGTGTCGCAACCGGCCGACAAATCGAAAGCTTCTTATCAGCCGGTTTGCGGCTTAGAAGCGACTCCACACGCAGAAAACTCGAGCGTCAAAAGAACAAATGCTAGCGTACACGATCCCCTTCTTCGGCCATGTAACTTCCAAGCATCCCTGAAACAAACAGCGGCCCACTGGAAGCATTTTAGCGACCCTAGGGCCGATTCATACCCGCCCCCTCCTACCTCCTCAACTACCAGCCTATGTGTGTGGCTACGATCCTCTACGGTGACGCATCTTCAAAACAGCCCTCCGCATCCTCGAAACCAAGGGTCGGCCACCCGAGATAGAAATCGTCTGGGTACCCGGGCACACATCCCTCGCTGGTAATGAGGCGGCCCATGCCGCTGACCGCGCACATGTACGCCGGGTCATTATCTACGAGGGACAAACATCGCCTCCTGCTCCCAAAACAGAACCTCTCGGAAAATATGGAGATATTCTGGCCCACTATCGCCAAAGCAGAAGAATATTCCCGGCTCCACATTCCGAGTTATCGAGACAAGAAGGCGCCAGTCTCCGAAGAATACAAACTCCTATGCTCATCGCACCCTTGTTCACGCCGTCTACCGCACCATATACCCGGCCACTTGTAATTTCTGTCCCTTACCCGGCACCCGATAACATCAAGTATGGGAGTGCGGACAAACCCCAGGCCTACCGGCTCCCAAACCCTTTCCCCTTTAATGAGCAGTGGGTGGCCTGCCTGAAAAGTCCGGACCCTTGGACCCAGTGCGTACTGGTGAAGAGGACCCGGACTGCCAGCCAAGGCCAGCGCATCCCGGACTAGGGGCGCCTCCCAACGGGGGCGTACCCTAACAGCAGCACCAGCGCTCGTGAATTAAACATTCATTCATTCCTCCTCCTCCTCTTCCTCCTCCTCCTCCTCCTATATAAATGGCTGCTGAAAACATTAAACTTGTCCTGGTATCACATCTAAAGCCATGCGCTAGGAAGGAAACTGCCCTAGAATGAGTTACAAGTTGTACACTCGGCTTTTTCTCTAAGTCGTAGAGAGTATCAAGTGGAGGCGTACTCGCAAGCATATACGCTCATCTGAGCAGCTAGTAGCAGACGCCAATAGTTTAAAATGGCTCAGATACCGCGAATGCCCAGATGCATGACTTAACTGTTGTTGCTAAATGATTTATAGGAGAAGTCAAGAGGAGTGGGAGAAGAAAGTGAAGTGGTTCAGAGCATTTCAAAGAGGGGGCCCGTCTTGGCGGAAACATGGACGGACCATTGGATGATCCTGTCCGTATCTGGTGAACACGCCGCGGGTCCTGTCCCGATTTCGGAAAGCGAAGCCCGAAGCATCTTAAGACGGCGCTCCCACTTCGGAGTATAGGATTGATAACCTCACAGCACAGCATTAAACAAACAAACAAACAGAAAAAAGACGAACAAGTTTGTTTGCCAATAATCAACACCATGAAGCCACTCTGGAAGATGAGACTACAGTTCGCGAAGTGCTGGTTTGTGTTTCTTTCTGAGGAAATGTAACAAGAAAATAGCGCTAACACAGATGAGAATGAAACGAATAGGAAATACGTTGAACCTCGAGGCATTCCTACTCGCTTCGTGCTCGTTCGTGTGAGCGTCATTCAGATTCAGCTGTATTGTGTTTAGTGACTTTTCATTAATTTTATTATCCATTTACGAGCATGTTCGTCTGTTTCTTTTCTAAATTTTTCGTTCACCCCCCCCCCCCCCCTGTTTAACGGCGTGCTGTTGGTAGGCACGTACTAATAAAGATAAAGGAATAAAAGGAATGAAGAAATGCTGTAGAGTGCCATGACCCACCAGTTATTGTTTCCAGATACTTCAACGCAGGTATTCTCTAGACCTAAAGAAAGGAAATAGTTTGAGGACATGTATTTCTATGCAGTTTTTTTTTCACAACATTGAAATAACTGCTCAAATGGTGAAAGCGGAAAAATTTTTAATCGAGAAGACAAAATCGATCGCCGCTTCTATAAAATAAATTAAAATAGGAATTCAGCAGGCAATACTATTTCCGGCACGGCGAGAAATGGGAACCATTTTGTCGAAGCGAACCCAACAAAATTATCCACGTTCTTCAATTCACAAAAAGAGGGGGGGGGGGGGGCGGCGTAGGCAGACGATAAAGAAACAATGTTGAGTAAGAAAACAAATGCACCAAAATGGACGTAAAGTAAACGGTATCAATAAAAA
>NW_027526335.1:41659090-41699144 GCF_048455015.1 Haemaphysalis longicornis | reverse complement strand
CATGGAAGAACTAGAAAAGAAAATTACGCTTGAGCCAATGCAACCGATTGAGATTATCGGATATGAACAGTCCTGAGCAGTCACAGTAAAGCACCGGGCAAACGCAATACAAAAAAAAAGTAAAAAAAAAATAGATGGGAAAAGATTCGGCATGTCTCGCGGCTGGCGGCATGCACGTTTGAAAAGGAGCGAATTCGCGACATCCCACGGAAGGAAGAAACAAAAGGCATAACTAGGAGAAATAAAGGAAAACACCCCGATACTTTAGCGACAAACACAACCGCTCTCCACCGTTTGAGGAGCGCACAAAGGGCGCATCGTGGAATACGCCGGCGGCACAAAGGGGGCGTCGAAGAACGCCCGGACGAATCATGGCAATGGCGAGTCTCCCCCGTCGTCCTCCGCGGCGCTGCTCACTGCTTCGGGATTGACCGAGAGAAAAAACAAGCTCGCCCGAGTTTCCTCGGCGGGAAAATAGCGGCGCATATCCGTAAGTACCGTCCCTGGGATGCGGGCAACGGAAGAACCTATCGAACCCGTAAACACACGCGCCGGGCACGTGGTTACACCGGCAGCATCACCACCGCCGCAGGCCGGTCGGTCCTCGCGTGGGCAAACATTGTACTACACCTCGCGCAGCGAGCGAGCACCGGTGCTTCGTTGCATGCGTACGCTCGAAGAGACCGCAAGCTTAGAGAGCGAGCCCGTGCGGTTACGGGGATCGAGGATGCGCTGCTCTGGGCGGACGACGCCGGACCCGCCGGCGGCGTCGGCGCAGCCCGAGGAGGAAAATAAGGAAGCAAGAACGAAATGAAGGCCTCGAAAGGGCTAAGGAGCACGCAGTCCGCCCCATCGCATTATTATTTCCCCGTGACCAAACTCCGGAAGGCGGTGGAGGGTTCGGAAGAGTGAAATTGCTCTTCTCTGCGTTGTTCTTAAACGCGAGCTGGAGGAACACTACTGGTCTCGAATGCACGGGAACGAAAAGATGAAATGTTCACGGGGAACCACTACTATTGCTTGGAGCCTCTTTCAACCTCTTAGGCGTAGACATACAGCGAAGGAACGAAATGAACGGGGGAAGAAGGGAACGAAAGCAATGCACAGATGAAAAATAGAAAGCGCTTAAAAACACTGAAGAGCTTGCAGCGGGGAGGAATGAGAATACTGGCGGGCGATTTGATCCGAAAACAGAACAAAAAAAAGGGACGCGAGAGAATATGAAAGTGGTTCTGGGATCGTATTTTACTCTAAGTCTTTACGTGTGCGAAATGTTTGCATTCCAGAAGCTTTTTATTCCTTTATTGATTCCATGTTCCCCGTAAGAAAAAAAAAAATGGGGGGAACGAAACCCGCTCTAGCTTAGCCTGCAGGGGGGAGAAGGATGGAAGCGCTTGGTCCGAGCAGCTGTTGGCCAGCGTCGGAGGACAAGAGAATGATGCTCGCGGAAGAAGGCCAGGAGGAGGGCGAGTTGCCTCGGACACGAAAACACGCAGCCAGCAGCGATGAAATTTCGGAGTGGAATCTAATATTGGCCTTCCTTGTATTTAGATTTTCCCACCTTCTATTCTTTTTTCGTTCACTGGACGGTCGGGCGACGCTGATTTGCTTGTTTTGCTAAAAGGAACTCCAGTCTGCCTATGCCATTTTTTTTTTCATCTTCGGGAAAGGGGTAGAGGAAGAAGAATTCTCGGCTACGGCTTTTAATTGACGGCGTTTGCGGAGTTTTATAAGGACCTATAGAAAACGGGCTCCACCTGAAATACGCTATTGCAAATTTGCAAACGATTACCCGTTTATCGGACTTCCTGTCATTGATTGCGGCATTCGCGCGCGAAGGTCAGTTATTTGCGCACGCCCGAAAGAAGTAGACAAAAACCGAAGGAATTTTTTTAAAAACGAATTGAGAATAGAGACGAGGAGAATACGGAAAGGTAAACCCGGCTCTGTACAGGCGTCTCTCCGCGTGCGTGTACTGGAGCTTCGTTGGGTGCTCCGAGGAGTCTGACGCGTATTTTTCCAAGTTCACTAATAAGTTTTTTTAAATTTCTGTTCCAGCTTTTAGCTTCGACTTGTTTACGATCATGTTGCATTTTGCGTGGTTTGCTGCTTAGTCAATGTAATACACTTAATTCAACAAAGCAAGCTAGAACAAAAAAAGAACGAGTAGGACGGGGGGAGGAGGGACAGGTGATAAAGTAATGAAGTGTAAAACAAGAGCCCGACCACGATCGGCTTCTACTACGGCAAAGCACGCAAGAAAAAGAAGAAATAAAAGATGACAGAAAAATAACAAAAAATGGAGGCTCAGTTTGTGAGTACGTCACAACGAAGTATTAGCGGTTAAGCAAATGCGTCTAAGCAATTTTTGTCGACAGAAGAAAATTTCGCAAAGTTTAGTTTCAGGTCACACTACGTGGTTTATTTTAGAGCGGGCTTTTATGAATATCAATTGATCGACTTCCAGCAGTGTACCTGTGTCTATAAACCAAGCTTCGTTCCTCACGCTTCCCACACTTTCATAGGACTCTGGCAGACAGTTTGCGAGTTTTTTTTTTTTTTTTGTGGGGGCGGGGGGGGGGGGGGGGGGAGAAGGGGTTGGCGGGGGCGATAGCTGGCCTGCTGCAGGTGTTGGTTGCTTTCCTGGCGTCAAACGAGGACAACAATAGCTTCAATAATGGGAGAAAGAAATAGAGTAAGAAGAAAAGAAAGCTAAACCACAAAGTCGTAGCCGCGTTGCGTATTTCGGTTTATTCGATTTTACGCCAACATCAGACTGCAGAAGTTCGTACGGAGCGATGTACAAGACAGGGAAGATTTACGACTCGTCGTATATGGTACTTGCAGAATGAAACGTGACCACCGGGCGCGTTCCCGCCGCGGAAATCAACGAGATCGGACCACAGCGGCCACGGGCGCGTGAGAGAGAGGTTCAAGTGCGAACCATCGTGGGCGAGAAAGAGCTGATTGAGATGGGAGCGGACGTCTGCGCCGGCGCCACTGACCATCCTTCCTGTCGTGCCGCCAGACGCCACGCAGAGGTGACACGGCTACACCTGACCGAAATACTACCCAACACCCCCTACTCACCCTGCATTTCAAGTTGACCCGTTACATGCCACGAGATTTTATAGATGACACTCTTTTGTTGTTGGTGAGAACGGCTGAAGTTTGTGCCTGAACGCCCGGACGCTTGAAAAAGCCGGCAGGTCTTCTGATTTGTGGTGTGCCCCGAGGCAACCTCACGCAGCATAAGGGGAAACGACGTAGCTCCGCCGCTTGGCCCGATTTTCCGCCGGCTGCGTTAGTGTTGGGCTTTCCCTCCCCCTGCCTCATCCCTTTGTCGCCGCCACTGCCAGGGGCGGCCGGCCAATCTAGCATCGTTAAATCCGCGCCACCCTCTTATTACGGCGCCAGCACCGCCAGCTAGAGAAGCGTGCAGGTTCCCCCGGACATCCCCCATTCCCCACAACGGCGAAACCTTTTTCCTCTTCTCTCTAGGAGTTCGCGCTCCGTCTAATATTACGCGCAGCATGCGTGAAGCTGGGACAACAAATTATGTTGCTACATAAAACAGGCACGGGATAAAATATATTGCGCAAATACAAGTACCTTAAAGAACTAACTCTTTCGCACAAAGGTCGATACATATATTTTGTGTATAAAAAAATGCGGCGCCATTCGACCGTCAATTGCAAAGGTAATATTTACAACGATTATTCGGTGAGGCGAATACGAGAAGACAGTTGACGGTGGGGACCAAAGAGGCGCAACCATTGGAATCAAAACATTAGTTCAGTGGTTCTCAAACGGGGGTTCGTGAATTTCAGGAGGTTCGCGAGGGCATTTCTCTCTCTCTCTCTCTCTCTCTCTCTCTCTCTCTCTCTCTCTCTCTCTCTCTCTCTCTCTCTCTCTCTCTCTCTCTCTCTCTCTCTCTCTCTTCCCCTTCATCCACGTCTCTCTTTTGCCACCCCTTGAGCTGTTAAAGCAAAAATGTGGCTTCTCTGCATGACATGAACGATCCCTTTTCCCCGCGCAGCGCATTTTTAACGTCGGCTTTTTGCTTAACACACCCGCTATGCAAAAAAAGCCCGACACAAAACACAGCCTATAAGTGTTCGGGCGAGTATTAGCTGTAGGAGCAATTTGTTCGACAATATCATATGCATCAGCACAAAAGTGAGCCTTGGGCATTAAGTTTGTGTGGAAGACTTACGACACGTATCAACATAGTTCATCGTGGAGTCCTCCATCACTCCTGCAAGCCAAAAGGGGTCCCCGGCACACTCATGATTGAGAAACACTGTTTGGTTCCTGCATTGTACGGTGCACGGATGCATTCTACATGCGGTTCTTTTTTTTCTTCCTGATAACAACCCAAATACTTGATACTTAAGGTTACGGGGTTCCTAACTCCGTAGCCTCGTAGTTTCCAGAAACGACACAGCGACTAAAAAAACGAAGACTTTACTTGTGGAGGAGATCACTGACACTTTCCCACCCTCTTCTATTATTCCCTTAGGTGGTCACTATTCATAATGTTTGATGCCCCTCCGCAGTCATTCTGCATCTCACTCTTACAAATTTGAGATTTCGGAGTTGGAACTGGTGACATTTGCGCTTTTAACGTGCGTGCATATGTACGATATTTGGTGCATTAGCATCACTTGCGTCTGAAATTCTAATTACGGAGATTAACGGGCCGAAGCTACACCTGGGATATAAGGTGCACCCTAGGGGAGCACTCCGGATTAATTTCTGGCTACCTAGGGACTTGTAACGTGCGTCAGAATATCGACAAATGAGCGTGTAAACTTTTCGCCGTCATCTAAAAATTAGCCACCGTGGCCGGGATCAAACCCGCGCGCTCTGACTCAGCAGATTGCTTGCGTTTGACCCCACAGCACGAGTCATGCATGCGGGGGTTTTCTGCTTTGAGCCGCGTTTATAATTGAAGGACGTGAAGCTATCTGGGTGTTATTGTGGCCCTGCCGCTACTGTTTGCCTGGTGGCGTAGCCCTGGACTGTCTTCAAGGACATTTATATAGTAAGCGCATACACTCTAACCGTCTTAATCTCTTTCAGTGTGTAAAATTTTCACGTCTTGTTACTGATCCCAACAGCACACCTCTGAATCTTGGAGCAGCCGGATCTTCATCTTCAAAAGTTTCATATTCAAAAAAGCGCTTAGTTTTGGTTTAACACAATGGTAACCAGTTATTAGCCCAAAACACGCTGAATGCAGATTTAACTACACCTGCATCATAGTACGAAGTTATCGTGATTAAACAAATAATTTACACTTCTCCTGCGCAGAAACAAGTCAAATCCGACATAGAAAGCGGGACATCAACCCTATACCCTCTCTCCCCTGATCGAAGGAAACCGCATCCCTTACTGCGCGCAAATGAGAAAGCCGACCATGTTACAACGGCTTACATAAGGAGCGCGCAATCCACACTATACCGGACATCAAGGAAATGCGACACGGGGAAATACGGCGAAGAAAACGTGATAGGAACGAGAAATGGCGCCCCATGTTTCTTTTGGTGTTCTGCTTGACCCGCATGCCAGCTATAACAAGGTCTGCCGGTGGTACAGGGAGAGACGCGGCACTCACGTGTGCGGTGATCTTCGACGCGAGCCGGTCTCAAGCGGCCTTTGGGATCGCGGCAGGTCGGGAACGAGGCTTACGTAAAGGCGGCTCATATTGCCTCGGTCGGAGAGCGTTCGCAGTTCGGCGCAACATATAACCTTTACGTAAGTCCTCTCAAAGGGCCTCCCAGTGCCACGCTAAAAAAACAAAGGAGTGCTAGATGGAATATCGATGACAGCGCAGATCATGAACGAAATACCCTTGAGCGACGTTATTCTTCATCATTGGGCATGTTAATAAAGTTTCGCGACGTCAATTTCGCAGGGACATTTGTCGCGGACTAATATTGAGTTATGTAAACATTTATACACGTCCGGCTCAGTATGTCACGCAGCAGCACGGCTACGTTTACGTAAAGAATCCCGATGCCCGAAGAGGTACGCCAAGACATTTTCAGGGGTCTGTGAATACTTTCCTGAAACTCTAGCTATTTTTTTTTCTTTTTTCTATGCTCGGGTACAAGTTAAAAACGTAGCGTATCACTCCGCCGAAGCGACGGATCCGGATGTCAACAGGCGTGCGCATTTTGAAACGAGATTCCGCTTAATGCGTAACAACGACTTCTTTGTCAAACCTAGATTTCTTTTTTTTTTTCCCACGCTGCAGGAATTTAAAAGTAGATAAAGTGCGAGAAATCACGAAAACACTTCGTGTAAAGTTCAAAACACTCGCAGTAAGGTACGTCTTGCGCCGCGCGGAGTAACACAGCCGGCTGCGGGGGTGAGGCGCCGGGGCAACTTCTGTTGTCGTTCTGAAGTTGTCTCCGAGTATAGGCGCGAAAAGTTTGAATTGTAAGACGTAATCTGGCGAGGTAGAATGAAACGGTAGAGATAGAATGAATGAATGATTAAAATTATGTAACGTGCAAGGATGACCCGGAGCGTATGAAACGCAACAATTTAAAAATGCTTAGGTAAAGATGTCAGTCACGTTAAGTTTGAAAATGATGTGACGGGACCTCGCGACCCAATAAATTAAGAAGCTGTCATTATCTCATCCGACCAAAACAATACTCTGCAATTTGTTTGGTCATGATCTTGACGCGTTTGCATTTCTATTTTTGCTCACTTATTAATCTACTGGATCCTCTGCATTGCACCAGTTATTTTTTTTTTTTCATGCCATACCTTTGCAAGAAAGCCAAGCGCAGTAAAAGTGCACGCAACGAATGGGCGATTTCTGGAGCGAGAACGAAATTGTTTTCCCAATGTCCCACCTGCGAACCACACCGGTTTGTCTGGACACTCAACCACCCGTCGGTTACCCCACGATTCCTTCAAGCTATTAAACCGATCCTCAACAACATCCATAATTGGTAACCACCGCTTTGGCGGATATTAACCGTCACAAATGTACAGAAAAGAACAAACAAAATTTAAACGAGGAAGTTTGAGCTCTTCATAGCTATAAAGGAGATCGTGTCTTCAGGCAAGCAGTGTGTCTGAAAGAAAACAGGCCACAATCGAATAGGCCACAACCACGCCCTTGAGTGACACCATGCTCTACTGCTTCCATTCCCCCCTCTCTCTTTTCTCTCGAAATGTGCCGCCCGGTGAACTTGTTAGCTTTTATAGAGCTCAACGCAGAAAAGCACGTGTGTTCCTGCAACGAAAATCAAACACCGCTAGAAGTGGCGTCCGCTTCCAAAGAACTAACGAGGCTCCGTAAATTTAGAAGCACGAATGTATTTCGTTTCACCCGACCAGAAATACTGAGTACGCGCAAAAAAAAAAAAAAAAAAAGGCGAAAGAACACCAGATTCTCACCCCATTTTGAAACGAAGTGGCTACCCATTACTGGAAGGATTGCACGGGTTGTGCTGCGGAAGGAATACGGTTGTTTTATGTGCGAGAGACAGCAGGGTTCTATTGAGGTGCTCATGTTCGCTAAAACAGCTTTAGTTAGAAAAAACTGGTGAGGCACATGCACACACTCTAGACAAAAAAATTTTGATGAAAAGTCTATCACCGCGTTTAGCAGATATTAATGCATGATCTGCGTTTATAAAATACGAACCCGAGTTGTAAACATCGCGTAACAGAATTTCAGAGTAGACAATTTGCTAGTTTTGATGGGTGCGACGGCACAGCATCCGCTATGACGTCGAATTCAAATACTCGCGGGCGACGCGCGTCGTCCCCGCGCGCATCAGGGCGGCCGCGCTGTTACCCGCGAAGCCTCGTCCCCACAAAAGAAACACTCCGGAGGCCGAGGTCGATCCCGACAGCTCGACTCGGTCGCCGCCGCGCGTGCCTTCCTCCTCTGCCGACGGCGCCGCCGCAAGATGGCCATTAAAAGGACGCGGAAACAAAGCGCCACCGGACATCCTCGGGGTACGGCGTGGAGTGCGGCCCCCTAATTGCCTATAAAAACTAAACGCCAGGAACGCCTTCGCGACGCGCCAGACCCCCCGAGGCAATTGCCACCGCGCAGAAAGACGGGAAAGAGGGACGCAGTTTCCCTTTTACGTTTCCCCCTTTCGCCGAGCTCATCTCTCTAGCGGGAATCCCACCGCAGCAGCGACGCTGCATTAACCGCTGCGCTTCGTTTGGCCCATTCTTGTTGGTTGGCCCGCGCGCAGGCAGTGTACGAAGCCAAATAGCCGAACGGACCGAGGGCGCGGAAGATGGAGTTGGACCTAAGACGGACGGGGAAGTTCCGGCGGAAGGGAAAAAGGGGAAGCCGGGAAGGCCTGATGAGCGGCGACTGCGCACTGGGTCACGTACGCTGCCGAACGACGAGGCGGAAGTTAAGTGGCGCATTGAGGCTTGTCTTTCTCCAGCCAGCGATTGGAAGAGCCGTTGAGTCTCAAGAAGAGGGCGAAGGATTTTCTGGGGTGAAGAAGCAAACGGCTCGGTCAAACGTTTCGTTCAAATTATGCGGGAGCCTTCAGACAGCTTCGCAGAGAGTTGATAAGGGCGTTGAGATTTCGCCAGGGTTTTAAACTTATTTGCATGTAAATAGAAGTCTAAGTTTGCGAAAAACGAAGCGTGTAACGGGGAAAGGTGTCGGTTTACTAAAAAGCTTATTTCTTCCAGAGTCCAGTGGGTAATTTCTTCCAGTGGGTAATGAAGAAAATAGAGGTTACTTCATATTCTCAGTGTTCTTGGCGGGACTATTTAGAGCCACTATGTTTAGTCAGCGCGTTTGGGAGTAAGGCGGTGTTTCGTGGTCCGAGGATCATTAAGCACAGACACTATATCGAAGCATAAATGCACGGTGAACAGAAAGGCAGGAAGATATTTGGCTAGCCGCTGCGACCACTGTTGCGTAATCTCTGCAACCGGCGATTTTACGGCAAGCGGGCTAAATTGTATTGATTTTATATACCATTGTCAAATGTTATCCTGCCAATTTTTTGTCCGTTTCTTTAAGGCTACAGTGAGAACGGAAGTTATGTTCAATAGAGTGCAACAGAGGTACAGCAAAGAAAATAAAAAGAAAACCAAGAGAGGTACGTAGAGAGGAATGCCAGCGTAGGTAGGGCTTAAAATTGAGGGTCAAGGTAAGGAGGATAATATCAAGAATGCATAGAGAGCACTTGAGAAATTCTGAAAGAGGGGCCTTTTACAATGGTGTAGTGGCTCAACCAGATCCTGTTTCGGGTGTTTCAAGGGGCCCTAAATAGCCTTCCGAAGGTCGCCATTTAAATCGCGCAATCGCTAGAGTACCCCTTCACGACAACGTGTACCAAATATTACACCTCTGCGTAAAGCAGGGGCCGCACAAACACGAAAAAAAGATTTCACTTTCTCTCCTGGCTCACCAACCATACCTTGCCGCCACACTTGCGCGCTCTGACGCAGTTCTTTCCGGCTCTGACGCGCCTCTATGACGCACGAGACACTGCCCAGTGCGGCGCCGCGAACGCGAACCACAGCGACAGCGCTCACCGTGCAACCGGAATCTGGTGGGCGGAGCATGCGCGTCGAGTGCTAAAAAAAAAAAAAAAAAAAGCGCGCCTGGGGCTTGGCGCAGCCAATGACTGCACGTACATCAAGGAGGGTGTTGGATTGCCCTGTTTCTCTCGGTGGTCTTGCGCCGGGTCGATGACGTCGCGGCTTCCACAGTGCTTCGGAGGAGCTACTAGAGGAGGAGAGCCCCAGGCCTTATGGGTGGCCCCTTTTAATGAGCGATAACTCGGCTAATACTTAACGAATTTAAACAATTTTGCGGGATGACGTTCCTTGGATAGTACTCCAGTGACTGCGCACGCAAAATCGTAACATTTGGCAGCCTATTTAGGGCCCCTTCGTTTAAAGCGCCGAAACATAAAATGCTTAATGACTGCTTGAAAAATTCTACAGAGGTCATTTAGACGAACACGTCGTTAGTCTGACTATTTTTGGAACTAGTTTCAGCGAATAATAATTTTGAAAAAATTGCCGATTGCTGGTTTTTTTCTTTCTTGTTTAACTTCTCGACTTTCGTATGCGGCATTACTTGTTCGATAAGTTCTTCAGTCAGGTCCAGTTAGGCTGCAGAAGAGCCCGATATATGGAAAGATTTCAACTTTTTAATTCATATTAGAAAGTCTGGGAAACCGCGCTTTCGTTTTCGAAGACGCATTGCTGCTCCGATATTTAACCGGTGCTTCAAAGCTAGTCCATCTCCCATTCGAAAAAAAAAAAATTATTATCCAGGTTAACTTATTCCCACCACGTCAAAAAAATTGCCGACACGCAAATAAGATTGAGCAGCAGAGGTTTGACGGCGTTTAGAAACAGAATTATTTCGCCCCCCGAAAACGTTTCCTCCTCCGCAAAGTACAATCTCCACGCTCACGCGTGGGCTCTCGCAAATAGTGGAGGCGGGACCCGCCCGGGAAACCTGCACACGCAGCGTTAGAGGCCCGGCGCCCTAACGACGTAACACGTCGGCGTCGTCAGCGTCGAAGAGCTGGAACACACAAATCGCCCGACTCACGTCACGTAAACGACCCACAAGGCAAGGGGCAGAAAAGCGTAGCGAAGCGCCCACTCCTCAGGGGTCGTTTCGGGCAGCCCTGCGCGAGACGTTGCGCTTCGGCCATTTTGCTATGGGGCGGCGGGGAGCGATCTATAGCAGGCTGAGTTGTCACCAGAGAATCGTAAACACATCTCGGCAGCGTCGACCGTATAATAATGAAACAGGCGCTCGCAAACACACGTCCGCGCCATTGGGGGAAAAGAGAAACGGGAGGCCGAGGCAGGCGCAGAAAGGTCATACGGGCATAAAGGTTAGAACGCGCGAAGATACACATTAAGGGAGAGAAACTGAGCTTGCGCTAGGGAAGGGGTGATTGAGAATAGCCAGAAACTAGGGAGAAGTGACGGAGGGCAGGGAAGAAGAAGGGAAAGAAAGGGGGCGGCTGGCTGTGGAGGGGTGCCGATGTTGCATTGGGAAGAAACGAGCGAGACACAAGGCTATATAAGGGAGAGCGCCGGGCGCGAAACGGGACGAGGCAGGATCTTGTTGATATGCAGACAGCAGCGGCAGGCTCCAAATTGGGGCTCGCGTTTTATGGGAGTCATAAAAAGGCAGCCCTAATGCATTCTTAACGGCTCGATATCACGGCGGGGCGCCTCGGAGGAGAAAAAGCAGGGGGGACATAAGAGAAAAAAAAAAAAGAAATAAGAACACTGGATACACCCACGCGGATGAAAAGCAAAACTAAAGGAAAGCTACGGGAGAGCGCAACGCTTATGCGAGATTGGCGGAGGAGGAAAGAGGGCGCGAGGTCCAAGGGTTGCGTATATAAAGCTCGCTGTAGTTTCGCCGACCAGGGCCCGAACACCGGGCCGGAGGAATCAATTTCCACTTTTGCGGAAGGAGCAAAAAATCGCACGGGGCAGCAGGCGCCATGGCCCCTGAGAAACGACGGAAAAAGAGGATGGAAGGCAGTGCCCCTCGCTATTATAAACGAGAGAAAAAGCGACCCTCGCGGAAGTAGCCGCTCGTCGATTGAGGCGGGAGAGAGAGAGAGGGAAAGAGAGAGTGGAGGGGTGTAAGTTTCTCAAAAGCAACAATGTGACGAAATTGATAATAAAGACGAGAGAATTTTTGACGCGCAAATTAGCGTCTTCTTGAGAAGCTGTATCGTGTTCCGGGAATAAAGCTCCGTTGTTGGACGCAAGACACAGCTAGGATCCATTGTTCCCCATAGCGTCCTGATGGCATGCCCACTGTCCTGATGACATCTCCTAAAGGCATGTCCTGATGGCAAGCATTATTACATTGCTATGGCGTAGCTCTCACTCCTAGCAAAAAGACGCAGAGTTTTAAACATGAACATAGACTGCAGCAGCATCTAGACTTGACACTAAATTATTACGCAGAACCAAAATGCTCGCGGTGTTGATCTTTTTAGAGGTCCTCTTATTCCAGAAGTTTCTAAGAATAACCAGTTTTAAGAAATCGAAACATCTCAAGTCGGATCGAGCTGGTTATAGGAGATTTCGAACCATCTTCGCTCTAGCTCCGCCACTTGTGGGCGCCTAAAGGGACCCTGTAACACTTTCGATAAGCACTTTCACTCTGCTTCGCGTCTGGAACCACTGCGAAAGCTATAGTTATCGCCAGCACGGAGCGGCACTGCGTGATTCGCTCGCCGCACTAAATACGCCTTGCATTTCTGCTTTGTTTTTTTAGCTTTTTGCTTTTTTTGTTGCTATCGAAAATCGTTCATTGCTGCAACTGAAGGAAAACCGGCCAACAGCCGCTACATGGCCTTAGTGACGTCGAAGAACGTCAACACCGGAAAAGAGAGAAAAAACCTCTTGAGCGAGTTTATCGGCATCTGATGAACATAGAGCAGGGATTTTTGGCTGAGGTACTTTGCGACCCCCTATTCTAAGTAGTGGGTGTGTTGGGTGACTACGTTCTGCAAGCATTTAAGATTTTAAAAATAGTTAAAAAAAACTGGTTGATTCCTCTGTCATATGAGTCGGTCAAACACGAAAGTGAAATGTGCAGCGAAATCTGCAGCTGAGCATGATTTGCGGGTCGGCGGCTATCTTGTGGGTGTGCTTGACGAGTGACGTCCTGCTGGCGGGTCGCTTCGGTAAAGGTGTACTTTCGTCATTTCCGTGAAGGATATGACGTCAGTGAAATCTTGGTGTATTCTGGCATAAAAAAAATTACATGCTAAAATATAAAACCAGAAAACGAACAACCCTAAGTATAGCGTACTCTTTGGTACTAAAAGTTGCTTCCCCGCAAGAAGACCCTGTGTGCCGGGGTGCACCCTTTACAGGCTGCTTGCCTCGTTGTAATGGCGTCACTTCCGTGACGGATATGACGTCACCGAAATCTTTGTGTCTGCGGTAATAAACCACTTTCACGTTAAAAAAGTTTAGAAAGGTGTTGCAGGGTCCCTTTAAAGTTCGCCCATTAAATATTCGCAGGGAGCACTGTCTGAGCGAGCTCCCTGCAATAGCGCGACAATAAGCGCGAGGAGAAGGTTCCCGGAGAAACGGGCCCTCAAGTACCGAGCGCAAACATCGGCGCTGCTCTTCTCCGTAGCGCAACCAGCAGCGACCGAGTCGGCAACGCGGGAGGGGGGCTCGGAAGAGCCCTCTTCGTGAACGGCGCTCCACCGCGGTGTGTAGCAATTGGTCAAAGCGCACTCGAAAAGCGTTGCAGATGCGCGCTCGGGGCAACTTCTCTCGGTGCTTCGCTCCGCGCCAGATCTGCAGCAGCAGCGACGCTTTCCTGGGATTCAATATTGATTTGTTTGCATGAGGAGGGGGCCAGCCGCTGCGATCGAAGGGTGCTTGTCCCTGCCTGTGGCCGGTGGGCCCGTCTTGCGTCATTTCCGTTCGCCTGTCGATAATTTCCGGTGTTTGGCGCCGGCCACCACCCCGGGGGTAAGAGAAATTTCCGCTTCTGCGCCGTCGGACTAACCCTACCGCCCCCCCCCCCCCTTTTCACTTCAACGAACCCCTCTTCTTCCAACTGCCTGGTCAGAACCATATCCATCTGGCCACGCGCACAGCCGCAAGCAGAATGCCCGTTCACAGGTGCTTTGCGGAATCGCTACGCTCCGTGGACGAGGCTGCGTGCGAACTATTGAGCACTGCGTTCCATTCGGGGAGAATGTGCCCGAAGTGCTGTAAGCAAACTGGATACAGGGTAACCCTGAAAGATATGAGTGTGGCTGTAATGCAGGGTTACATGTCAGGGCGGGATCATCCTCGGTGATCTTTCGTTCATTAGTACATCTATGCGGTAACCGTAGACTAAAGGCGTAGTTGTTTTTGTTAGTTAAGGTAAAAGTTTGCTCTTCTTAACAGCCTTATTATTAACAGTCTTTGCCCCCTCGCAAAAACGGTCCAGAGCCAAGGTTCACTACAGTTCGTTATGTCTTTTCCTATCTATAAATATTTCCCACTGCGAATCCCCACTCATTACTTTTTTTACATGGTTTTTGCTTTTTAACTCCATGAGGTTGAATTTGCGTTTCGTGTTGTCGCTCGACATTACCGTGCCGGTAATGGCCCCTTGATGCACACCGCGACGGTGTACCGCGACGCACTCGAGTACGTGGGAGAAACAAACCGCCTGCTACCGCTCGTTTACGTCCATTTTGTTGCGCCATCCTTGCGGGCCACGGGCACTGCTAAGGGTGTCGCTCACTTATGCGGACTTAAAACAAACAAAATGGCAGGGTGTACATTGAAGGGCCATTTTCTGTAGGATTGGTCGAGCGACGGCGCAAAATTTCAAACTCAACCACATAGTAAAAAAAAAAAAGCAATGGTTTAGCTCGGCTATGCCAGGATATACGTAGCCCGAGCTAATGTTCACGTGGTTATTCTTAGGTTTCCTGGTTGTTTAGGATTAGCTGATTATCATGGTTACTGCGGCTAAAACGATTTCCAATACAATCCAGTCGCGGCGGCTGCGGCTCCGGCGCGCTGGCTGTGCGCCGTGAGACGGCACTGTTCCTCGCGCATGCGCAGCACGGCTGTCCAGGAGCCACGCGAAACTGCTCAACCTCGGCCAGTGTAGCTCACGCTACAAAAACAATGTCGCAAGAACTCCCGAGTGGGGATTGCGAGATAGCACGTAAACCTTATTACAAGCGGCTTATCTGTGAAGACACACTCCATTCCAGGAGCGTCACGCATACCTACGCTGTCGCACCTCATTCGTGAGCTCCTGTCCCCTACGAGGCGTAGCACAAACTGACCGAACTTAGCCGTCACCTGACCTTACATTCTGCGGCGTGTTGCACCATGTACTACAGCCATTCCTGTGGCCCTTATAACCCATCTATACCGGTGAAGCACATGGTTTAACGCGTTGCAGACATCTGAACGGGCGGACGGACGAACAGATTTCAGTTGGAAGCAACCTATAAATGCTTACGCATTAAAAATAAAGAAGAAAGCTCGGGGGTGGAGTCAGACCTGAAGCGTGAGGCGAGAGCCTAGGTGGAAACAGCAGAGAAGGAGTGGCCTTCGGGCGTTAAGGACGGCGTCGCGCATGGCGTGCCTCGCTTCGCATTTGCCGTACACGGAAAAGAGCACTTGAGCCATCGAGTGGGCAAACACAGGCTCGAGTGGCCTAAGCTGATTACTGCTGGCCGCCGAATGGGGCGTTTTTCGAGCACTTCGGCATGGCTGCAGGCGTGACGTGCCGTGTTCGAGTAAACTTCCCTCCCTCCCGCACCTCGTGGATTTCCATTTTCCTTTCTGTGATCGTTGTTATTCCTTTACGCACGCGTGTAAGACTAGAGACGCTCAAGCTGAAGATAAAAAGAAAGGAAACTCAATTTCAATAGGACTTCTGCGTCGCTTGCGACAGCAAACATGGAGCACCGGGTCTTTTTCTTTCGAACAATTTTAAGACCGTTTTTAACACCGTGAGTGTACGGGGAACTCAAAAGTGTAGTGACAAATGAATTTGAAATTTGCTGTCATGACCGTTTCTAGAAATTTGGCCCGTCGGAACGCCGCCCTCAGAAAACCAGCTACCAGCGGCGAGCGGGATACAAGTGAAGCGCAAGTTGGCCTACTGCAGCGAGATTTCGGATGGGTTTCAGTGCGCGAAGCCACACCGAAATACCCGATAAAGCTTAATTTCATAGAGACTCACAGAACGGTGAGGAAAAATGGCGGAAACCGGGCGTGTTCGGTATGGGGCATGTTGCGACTACAACGGCGTAGTAAAGGGAAACTCCTTTGTGATCACGGCAGTAAAATTGCAACAATGCCTTCGCATGAACTCACAAGCGCTCAGCTGTACGGCATGCAGTCATGCCAAACGACCATTTCCGACTTCGTGTGGCGAGATAAAAACATTTTGGGTGCAGCTGCTTCGGCAAGTATTTTTCTAAGGGAGCGGTTGTAGAGTCTGGAATCGACGACATTCGTCCGCGATTGGTTGCGGTTAATAAGAGCAGTTAGATATTATTTAAATACCCGTCAGCGTCCCCTCACTTCACTCATCCAATCTTTAGTCGTCAATACCTTCCAGTCTTAACGGAGCAAAGTGCGGCTTCACTGAAACTAGCCAACGCAAAAAAGAAAAAAGTAGCTTTGGTAAGCAGATACTCTGTTGAACACCGGAGTGTTTTCCCGAAAATCTGGCTCCCTCGTTCAATTACCATTTAGAAATACGGTAATGCGGCGGTCTTTTTCATTCCGCAGAGCCCGGTAATACTGCCGGATTGTGGCAAGAGAACCGATACAAGCGTTATTAGGAACAAATGTTATGAAAACGCCTCACCGGCTGAACACTAATGATTTTTATTCTAGATGAACGAATTATGGCAGCAAAATGTTCTCGCATTCGAGGTTTAGGGCTACGTTCGGCGTAACAAGTTACAAACCAGAACACGGCAATTTCGCAACTGTCTTTCGTGCAAAGGTGTACAGATGGGAAACAGAAAATGAAGTTTCTTACGAAACAGTGGAAAAAAAAAAAGGAAATAACGAACGTCAGGTCAGTTGGGACACTCGCATGGCGAATATATGGACATTCCCATCAAAAACGCATCTGTCAACTGCCGCGGGAAATGACAGAAAAAAAAAAAAAAGAAAAGAAAGTTTCCGCGATAGACGGGTCGGTTAGAGTCAAGAGGGCATGGCTTACTCTTGATGGTTTTTACGCATGCCTGGCCATCAGCGACCAAAAATCCTGCAGCAGTTGCAGGTACTGACCAAACAAAAGAAAATGATTAACGTACAAATCAGGGTTACCCGACGCAAAACGCGCAAGAAGGAATTGAGATGCAGGAACGATTACCGTCATAAATCATGCAAGCAGGACGAGGCAGCAACTTAACGGTGCCGAAAGGCGTGATGTATGCTGCCGTGCTCACACCTTCCACCTGACCAACTTTTGGTGAGTAGCGTTTGATTTTTTTGTCATCCTTTCAGTTTCTACCGCTCGTTAAGGGGGCTGCCTTCAGTAGGAAACGACCAGAAGAACTTGAAACGTCTTTTTTTTTTTTACTTCCGCGTTTCTTCGGTAATTCGACCTAACACAGCGCGACCAATTTCGAATCACCGGCACGGGAGCGAGAAGGTGATCAGCGGTCTACTGGACATGGCCAAGTTGTAATTGTAGCGACGAATTCACATTGGTAGCAGAAAGGGGCTTCAAACGCGTGTCTGGGTTATGTGACACGCTCAATGAATTAAACAGGTTTCTCGAGCAGAAATGCTTAAACGAAAAGGGTGTTGAAACAAACCCGAGGAAGGTGAATGCAGAAAAGATGTATCCTGCGTTTAAGCTGCACTTTTCACACACCTTACGTAAATCACTTTTAGGAGGGATGGGGCGAATAATGCCTGTGCTCTTTCGGATGAGAGTTGAACGATCGCTCAAAAGTTTGCCCTATGTATTTACAATGGGGCACTCGATAGACAATTGGTTCGACGGCCTTCGGACCAAGGCCTTTGAAACAGCCGTGTAGCACAGGTATTACACACAGCTATTTGGCAAATCAACGACCTCGCTTTAAATTCAAAAGCATCTCTTCTTATTCCTTCGTAAGACAATGTGTGTGCCTCCAATGTGGGAATCTTAGACCGTTCCAATTAAAAAGCATCGAACTTGAAATTCCTTTAACAGAGTGAGTCGCTGGTGGGGATTTACAGATCGCGATCTGTACGTGTAACATCAGTTGCCAACATCAGAACTGCCGATCCAGAAAGCAATGATTCCACCTACCATCCACGCAAGCTTATCATTCAGAACAAAATGCACGCGCGCTGGACTAAGGCAAGCTTTATGGTTTAAATGTATTTCCCAAGGCGGCATTCCTGAGAAGGACAAAAATGTCATGTGCCTAAGCCACCAGAATTGTCCTCAGGGAGAAAGTGAGATATAGAGAGAGAGCAAAAATAACGAGCGACCGGTGGAGCAGGGGCCGCTAGATATAAAAATAGAGAAGACCAGTTTTGCCGAATCGTCCTTATAACCAAATATCAACCGTCCCGAGTCGACGTTTGAAGCGGAATTCGTTTTATTCTTCCCGGGCAGCTGCGATCCAACGGAAAGGGACCAATTCCTATACGCCGCACACGTATGGAGACGGCATGCGAGCGGAGACACCATCAGGTTAGAGGGAGCGGCAAAAGCCGGCGACGCACCAACACACCAGCGTGGTCTCGCACACGAGTCTCAGCGTACGACCTACCAGACGTACACAAGCATACCGACTCACACATGCACAGAAGCGCACGGGCGTCCTCGGATCCCTCATATTTTATGCATGCACCAGGAAAGGCAGCCCTCGGCTCTTCCACGTCGTGTACGGAAAGAGAAGAAAGAGGAGGGGAGTTACCCTGCGCTTTAGCGCGCTTCTGTGCCAGCTATTCCTCTCCTCCTTGCCTTCCCGCGAAAGTTTCCACCGCGCAGGGAGAAGAGCTCCCGCAAAAAAACTTGTCCTTTCGGGGGTTCGTGGTTCACCACCCATGCATCTCTCGTGGCGCTGCAGCGGCAAGTTGGCGACGGCGACGGCGGCGCGGTCGGGCGCTCGGGCATCGTCGCGTCAATTTTCTTCGTCCACGCTGCCGAGAGTAGCAGGCTCCGTTAGCCGTGAAATCCGTCACGTCGCAACGCGCGAAGGCCTCCTCGTGCCTGTCGGCGCGCGCGTGACGAAACGGAAGGAGAAAGAGAGAGAGGAGGAGGATGAAAGATGTGCGGCACACGACCGCATCCGATGCATACGGCGTACACGGACGAGGCTTTGCGAACGACTACCGCTTTCGCGACGATATTCACGACGAAAAACGGACGCATCCGTCTTTTGCCGCGCACTGCAGGAGGCGACGACGCGAATTGAGTCAGCGGGCCTGCCGGAGGCCGAAACACAGCCGCCCGGAAGCTTTAGCTGCATGCACTGCAACGTGGTGGGAAAAGATGAAAGAACTGATGTAGGGGTGTCTCGTCGTAAGAGTAGAGCAGATTCTCAGGGTATACGTGTCTGTGCGGGTCGAGTGGTCGATACAGACACACGCACATGTCGGAACGTCCCGGCGAGATGTCGTGGCAGCCGGCTGAGATGACAGCTGGACAGACCGGCACTCTGCTACATCTAGAGGAGGACATCGACGACAACAACCCAGCGCACTTTGCGGAACACGCGTATTATGCCGACGACACGAAAAAGGTATACAGCACTGTCCGGCGCGGAACAGCCGGGGCGCACGGGGGGTCCACGAAGGCCATGAATAATTCCTCGCTGCCGAGCTGTCACAACGGCCGGCCACGCATTGCCGGCGGAGACAGCTCGGCGGAGACAGCAGTTGTCATCGGCGTATACGGAGCAGCGTATTGTTCGCCGCGAAAAGGTGCACTGGATGCGCGCGCGAGTGTCACTGACCCACGACGAATCGGCTGGCGTTGCTGGATCCCCGCATTGTGCTATCCTTCCCACGGGTGTTGCATTTATGCCCCGTATAACCAGATATATTTTTGCTTTATTCGACAACCAAATACTCGGGCGGGGTAGGCACGACTGTGCCTTGCTTTAATCATGGCGTGTGATGCGCGCCTATTTCCTTCACATGTTTGGGATTTATTACCGGGGGAACACCTAAAATGTGCAATATTTGCAGATTGAGCGGGAATTATTGCGAGCGGAAAGTGTCCTGAGATAAAAGAGAAGGCGTTAGGAGGCAGAAACGAGCTAAAAGATCCGACGACAACAGATGAAAACGCACGACACAAAGCGCATTGTGTCGTGTGTTGTCTGTTGGCGTCGGGTTTCATTGCGCAAGTGAACGTTCATTGTGGAATACCACTCGCGCAAACCTACGCCTTATTAGGCGGAAACGGTTAGAGTGACAATACCGCTCTGTTGTTCAACATTAGCCGTTGGCTTTGCAAAAAGTACAAGCTGCGCGAGCTTCCGGTTACGCCAAAGGCTACACAAATGGAGGAACACAAGGACTGGCGCAGACAATCCTTCGCTCTGTGCGGTCGTCTGCAGTTCGCGCAGTATACACTTTTTGTTAGGATGCGCCAACTCGCTCAACGACGAGTCCTTCTAAACTAGCGCTTTGCCGTGAGCAAAATAGTTTTTTTCAGTGGCGTGATCACAAGCTTTGTGCGGATGTCTCCCAACGTCTGTTTATACTATTTTCGGGTCCTCAAAATGTCGCGATCTGCCCTCTCACTCGCCCACACAATAATCTCTTCCACATACCTCTTTTCTCCGCATGCCAAAATCGCTCCGACTCTCCAAGGTGTTGGCCGCAAGTGCTGCGCGTCTGTCTTTGTACCCCCTCTCTCCAGTGACTCGAAGCTCGCTGTACGACTGGCTCTATCGGACTTCATTCCTCACGACGAGCGACAAAGTATTCAGCAAAGCATACGGCAGAAAAGAATTAAGAAAGAAAGCCCACGGTTCTCGCGACTCATCGACAGCTCCCACGGAGAAGAAGGACTGCGTGCGTGCATTATCTGAGCGAGGATCGGCATTCCTTGGAAGCTCGATGGAATCGGGGCGCGTTTAAGTGAAGCGCGGACGCCGGGGCGGGCGCGAGGGGCGGGAGTGGGCGGACGGCCGCCCCACTCAAAATGCACTTGAGAGGGGGGCGACCTTGTCCCGGCTTGCGAACTCGGCCGACCGCTTTCCCCGTCAGCGAAGCAAAAATGGAAAGGCGGTGACGAGACATCGATTGGCCCTCTTGTCTGATTTCTTTCTTCCTTTTTTTTTTTTTTTTCACTTTGCAGGATGCCAGCAGTTAGTCGCAGGCATCGCGTGTGTAGGGAGCAATCTGTAGTAGACTAGCCGTATTGGGCGAGTCGTCATTCCTACTCTTTTTGCTTTACTCAGACTCAAAAGAGGCTGTTTTGCGACTCATTTCAGAACATTCGAGCGACCCTAACAACCTTCCTAATTATTGGTCATGCACCTGCGTCTCTCGGTCGTTGTTTAAACGTGAAAAGCTAAAAGGTCGTGCATTTCAGTTTTTTTTTAAACCACGGGCTTACGGTACTGATGCGTACTGATCACTTCAACTTCCCCCTCGGAGTTAAGAGTGGTCTGTTTTGTCTTAGCAAGCAATCAATCGATTCTAACCCACTTAGTCAAGTAACTTAACACACGGATACGCTGAGCACGCTATAATAATTAGGAAGCAAATAAGGTAACTTAAATTAAGTCACAAATATTCGTTCTCCACGGCATTCATCGAACGCCCTGCGCAACGCCGCAAAGTGATGTGGCAAAAACTAAAAACCAGACTAAAGCATAGCGCAAAACCATTCAATATAGCGTGCCGTGGGGATGGGGCAGGCTGTCGGCAGCTTGCGCTGTAAACCAAAACAACAAAGAGTGCACGTATCCCGGGAGCGAGAAACGTTCAAAGGAATAGTGGAGCACGGGCGAGCCGGTACACGTTGCCCAATATTACATAAAAAAAAGGAGAAAAGCGGGTCTTCATCGAACATGGACCGCTCCGTGTGGTCGTCACGCAGGCACACGCACTGCACACGCATTCAGGGTGCAGCGGCGGCGTGACACGAGGAACGCGCGAAGCCCTCGCTCTGGCCGGGCTGCGATCGAAGAAGCAGCGCTGTTGATTCGCACAGCCGCATTCGGAGCACGCCCCGTGGCATTGCTGGCGGCAGTGACGCGCACGAGCAAGGGAGGCCGGGCGACGCGGTTGAAACGCCGAGGCAAGCGGCCGCATGGCCGGAGGCAGAAGCGCCGAAGCTGCAGGGGAGGGCAACTCGGAGGCGTTTTTTTGCGGGGAATGCGTTCGTGGAATGCTGCTGGAGCTGGCGCTCAGAGGGTAGGATAGAGAGGCAGAGGTGCGGGGCTTTGGGAAAGGGGGTGAAGAGGCGCGCTTCCATCGGAATGCGATGCGGCCGGGAGACAAAACAGCAGCCGAGCGCGCAACAATGCAAAGTTGGCGCCTAGCGGTTCCGTGCACACGCACGCAATGGAGAAGAAGGATGCAGAAAAGCTATTCGCCAAGACAGTGTCGATGGCGGGGAGCAATACGAAACACCTAATCAAACTGCAAGTTCAAGCAGATCTGTGGTTTAGGTTATGACCAATAGAAGCGATGCAATGCATGTAGGTTGATTGATCGTAGGGTTTAACGCGCCGACGCAACGCAGGCGATGAGGCGCGCCGTAGTGGAGGGCTCCGGATTTATTTTGACCACCTGGGTATCTTTAAAGTGCGCTGAAATCTCGTACACTCGGGTGTTTTTGCTTTTCGCCTCCATCAGAAAAGTGGCCGCCGCGGCTGGGAATCTAACCCGCGACCTCGTGCTCAGCAGCGCAATGCCTTAGCGACTGAGCCACCGCGGCAAGTTTGAGCTGCGTGTTAAGGCTGAACTTCATACTTCACTCAAAGGTAGAAACAGTTTGAGGCTTCCTATTAGCAAAAAACATGAGCGTTCTTTTATTATTTTTTTTGACAGAAAAGCACGAGGAACGATTTAATAAGCACCTGGTGGCCCTCTGATGGTAAACGAAAAGTGAAAAGGAAGCTCGCTTTGCTGTTTACGCAAGGCTTGTAAAATTGCTGCTTTGCGATACAAGCACAGCGCATTGAAAATTGTGATTTGCTATGCAGATTCCATTGAACAAAGCTTCTAAGCTTTTCCTTTCTTTTGAATTTAGGGTCTATGACTCACCAGCACTCAGCAATTATCAAGGCCTGTCATCGCGCCTTACTCTCATTCTTGCAAGAGCGGCTTTGCTTGAAACAGTGAACGCAACATCAACAAACCTATTCTTACGAGATAACGCTTAAAAGCCCGCTCCGCAATGCGTGCTCAAACGATGTATAAAATCGCACAGAGCTTTTCAGCATCGGCATACAGGCAACTTCCATTACAGTTATCGCTCCGGTTGACCCGTAGCCCCACAAAAATGGCTATTTACAGAAACGCAAGGTAAAAGGGCCGTCGCGAGTTCAGAGCTGGCCTCGAGTTCCCCACAACTGCAAAATAAAAAGTGGGACCCCGAAGAAAACACTCCACTGACCTCGGACGCCGTATCTCCACATCCTGTCCGGGATGTTTTCAAATCCAGTCAGCCGAGCACGACTTAGGAAGACGCGTGGCCTCACAACAGCAGCGAAATTCTGCTCTCAGCGGCACCGTAGAAGGCGGCATCCGTGCCCGACCGAGCCGTGCGGTACGACTGACAGACCGGAGGCTTTTTTCCCCCTCCCGTCGCTTCCCAGTCCGAGTCTCCTCCAGACGTCTCGAGCGTCTCCCCGTCGCTGTGGAGTCTCCCGGTGAGCAACGGTGGGCTGTCCAGGCGGCGACGACGAGCGTGGTGGCCTCCTCGGCTTTAGCCTCACCGGACAGCGCGAAACGGGCTAATGAACTTAAAAGGCGGGACGGTTCCCGGGAAGGGCCGTTGAGAAGAGGAGGTGAGGGGAGGGAGGATAGGCACGTCTCGGAGCGGCTACTGGGACCCTCCGCAACGAGGGAAGTCTGGCGGGGAAAACACCGTGGGACACGCCGGTGTGTGCGCGGACCCTGCCACCCCCGCAGCGAGGAAAGAGAAAACCAATTGAGAGACGGGTGTCGCCCAGCTGGAAGTCGTGGATGTCGGCCCGGTGGCTGGTCCGGCGGGTGCCGGGGCTCGCCTTTCGTGTATTTTCTTTTTTTGTGTGTGTGAAAGCAGTGCGATAAATTTAACGAGGGAAGAATGCCAGAGTTCATGACAGGGTCCCTTCCGGTAGATAAGGGTCGGAAATATGGTTAGCAGACGTGGGGGCGAGTGGCTAATATGCTGCTTGTTTTGCGATGGTTCGGAACGGAAAGCTAGAAAGTTCCCCAAGGATGCCGTAAACAAATCCTCCTCCCCCCCTTCTCCTTCCTTCTGAATTGACACGTTTTCTAAGATAACCACCACGCAGATTCAAAAAAAAAAAAAAAAAATTACGAACTACTCAGTCAAGCCAAAAGCAATTTCAAGCCAATCAAGCCAAAAGCCAGTCATCTGACGCGCTGTAGAATTCACTTGTGGTGAAATAGCAAAAAAAAAAAAGCTCGTTTCAGGAGCTATCAGTACACGCTTGGTGCAAGGTTCGACTTTTTTCGCGTCAAATTGTGCATTGAGAATTACGGCATGATTTTGAGAGAGCGTCTGGTCAACCAATATTTTAGTGTTCATTGTCCTGTTTAACTGAACCTTCTAAAGCGGAAAGCAGGCGGCACTTTCGTATTTCGTGTCCTGTGCTTCGACCGACCAGGGAAGAAGCTGCGAAGGACTAGCACAATGTAAAAAATAAAGTTAACATCTAAGATTCTTTGAGACTCTCCACATAATGCGGCTACAAGATGCGTAACAAGTTTTTTTTTTGTTTACTGGTATAAGGCTAGCATACGCTGTTCTTATTATGTACATAAGTAATGAGATGGGTGCGAATTTCTACACATTCAAAACCTCGAAAACGTGTACGAAAATGAAGAACACACAAGAAAAAAAACTACCTACTAAAAATTTCATGTAACAACGGAATAAATACGGGAGCGTAGATAGAGGTAGAGACAAAAAAAACTGTGGTTGATTCCTCTGTCATAGGAATCCGTAAAACATGAAAGTTAAATGTGCAGCGAAATCTGTAGCTTAGAGTGATTTGCGCGTCGGTGGCTGTCTTATGGGTGTGCTTGGTGAGCAACGTCCTTCTGGCGGGTCGCTTCGGCAAAGGTGTACTTTCGTCACTTCCGTGACGGATATGACGTCAGTGAAATCTTGGCCATAAAATGCTTTCGTGTTAAAATATAAAACCCGAAAACGAACAACTTTAAGTGTGACGTACTCTTTGGTACTAAAGGTTGCTTCCCCGCAAGAAGACCCCGTGTGCAGGGGCGCACCCTTTACAGGCCGCTTGCTTCGTTGTACAGGCGTCACTTCCGTGACGGATATGACGTCAGCGAAATCTTCGTGTAGCCGGGAATAAAACGCTTTCGTGTTAAAAAGGGATTGTAAGTTAATGTTTTGCCATCTAAAAAAAAATGATCTACTACTGAAGACAGGTGGATCAAAACTTCGCCCAAGTATAACCCAGCTGCCCCGACACGCCGATTGAGACGAGAGAGAGGTAGAGAGAGATTTGCAAAATTTAAAACAATTTATCTGCGGACGCCGTGTGCATCAAGCTAGTCGTTGTTCCGCACTGGGCCTGCGTTCATCGAAACAACGGAGACAGCTGGGGGCGTCGCTGAGAGGGGTCGTTATCCCGTCAGCGGCGCCCATAAAATCCCAAACGAAACGCCCAGTTTAATGCCCATACATCAACTTAAATGTCGCACCGGTGACGGTGCGCGCCGCTGCCGTAGTACGTGCCGCTCTGTTTACGCGTCTCGTGAGGTCCAAAACACACACAAAAGCCTCTTTTTCACGCTGCATCGGCGGGGAACAGCCGCTGAGGCCCAGAACGCGAGGTGCAGCCAATCTCAATTTCATCCTCGTCAAAACGGCGCCGCCACCGCAGGAATAGCCGGCACCCTGGCGCAGAAGTGCGGCAAAAGGCAAGGGGATCCGTCGAGGGGGGTGGGGGTGGAAGACGCCGGGAGGGGGGTTGGAGAGGAAAGCCCGTCTTGGCTTTTCTTTTCGCACCCCTCAGTCGTCGGGGTCGTCTTTCCTCGTCTTGGGATGGGGAGACGCCGTTTGCATACCACCCGGCACAGGAGACGAGACGAGCGAACGCTTTCTTGTTGTGAAGAGTCCTGCTGCGTTCCACCCGACCTCCTGACTTTAGCGTCTTTCGAGATAGAGAGAGAGAGAGAGGAAAAGAGACAAGAAAAGAAAGAAAACCTCAACGTGGTCTCCTGTCGTACACGGAAATCTTCAAACCACGGCTGCACAAACCACAGCACCACGGGCTCTCGACTTGCCCCCGGACGCCGGTTCCCTTTCCGGGAATCCACAGGAGGGCGACAGTTTTCCTCGCAGAGCCGAGCCGTGGATGCCCGTTCCGCCTTTATCACTTTCTTGTTCTGGGTTTAGTGCGTTGTTATTGCTCCCTCTCTGGATGTGACGCTGCACGAATTTTTTTTTTTGTCTGAAAAGTCGCTTTTTTATGCACGGTTGTCACGCACGTGTTCTTCCCGCCTAACACTCGACCACTCTGGCAAGGAAAATCGCAGCTGACTGTGGGTCAACGAGACGAAGCTGATACCAGGGAACTTCCGGTGGTGCGAAGAAGGCGCGTCCCCCTCCTCCCAACTGTACGAGGGACCAGAACCAAAATACGCGGACACAGGTGGCTTTAGACAAATGACTGGTCTAAGATTTATGGCTTGCGGGGGGATAGTTGAAGGATTCACAAAAAAAAAAAAAAAATGTTTCATCATTGTTGCGTTAAAGAGCTCGTCAGAGAAACATAGAAAAACATATATGCAGACAGACAAACTAGTTATAAAACGAGAACGGATTCCTGGACGAGTTGGTGTGGCATTGCAGAAAAATCCATAGCCTATGCGGACGAGGACAATAAAAGAGAACAGAGACACTACGGAGCGCTCAGTGGTGTCTCTAGTGCCTCTGTGAGCCCTCCGTGGCGTCTGTGTTCTCTTTTGTTTGTTTGTTTGTTTGTTTGTTTCCATAAACTTATACGTTATGGCGCAAAATAGGGTAAAAAGTTGCACTCAGCAACTTGACCAAGCCCTACATCCTTCGCAGAGTCAGAAATAACAGTGGGCTGGGAACCAAACATAGACACAGCTTGTGTGTGTCAAACAAAACTAGCACGGAAATACAATATATTCAAGAGCACAACAGATAGCGCATCAACCAGTCCACATGCGCTATGAATTTTTCTAGTCATGAAAATTGCACAGCAGTAAAATATCCTGAAAATGCTCATAATCTATTGCCATTCAGTTAAGTGCGCTTTCAAATCTTATTTCATGACCCTTGCGGCCGAAACGACGCTAAGACCTCCCAATAAAGACAAAAGGATGCGATGGCCTAATATAAATAGAAGTCAGTGGTAAAGAAGGATAGCAAAATGAGCATGTGTCACTGATGCTTCACGCAGCAGAATGGAGTAATAGACTAGTACAGGCTTTACTGCTTAAACAGAGCAGAAAGACCTGACAAATAGGCGTAAATGCACCTTATCCTCCCAAATAGGAAGGGAACATCTGGTTTACATAGAAACATAAGCAATACGTCCTGTGTGTCCTTAGTCGCTAAGTGACATTATTTCGAGAATTATTACCACTATTGTGGAAGTTCATTGAGAAAGAATTGCTCTGAATGCATTTTGTTACGTTTACGGTTATCCGGTTTCGGTAGGTAAAGGGATTTCACTGGTCACATGACTGATATCCTCAAACGGTTTAAACAAAGAGGGCGTGGATCGGAACGCACATACGAAGGTCCTGCCGAGGGAGCCATTCAATTTCTGGATATTTGTGTCGCGTTTAAAGAGTCGGTTTTCTCCCAGACCAGTTGAACTAATCCGCCATTGTGGTCCTGTGAAAGTGGGTGTCCAGCGAAGCTATTTAGCACGATACATGGAAGTTACGCCGATTTTAGTTGAAAGGTACCAACGAATTGTAGTTGTTTTTAGTGTTGACAGCGGTCATTTTTAAGAAAGACACGTAGACACACACGCACACACTTTTATCTTTTCTCTACTGATCCTGAAAATGGTGTCTATGAATGATAACTAATCCGCTCCAAATGAATATCCAAGTGATAAGCCGTATAAACTCCAGGTCGTAATCACGTTGTGAAGCAGCGCACACTACATCACGCACTACGCCCTACATCCAAAGAGACTCAATGCTTCGACGCACCAGTCAATATGCGCTTGCTTTGGCCGTGCGTTTGCTTTGGGAATGATCTGCATCTTTGTAAGCCGGTTTTCCCACTTTGCGTTTTCTTCGCGTTCGCGGACGCTATAAAATTCCGTATCCCATAGAAGCGTCGCTTAAAATACCTTGCTTAGTTTCCCCATTCCAAAACTCGAAGATTGTCAGCGCTGTTCCTGTGCATTTACTCTTTTTTTTTTGTCTAGCCTTTTTTTTTTTTTGCGCTGTTCAAGCAACGAAATTTAACGCTGTAACAACCAGCGAACAGCCTACAGCGAAGTTCCATCGGTTCCAGTAACGCGTGGGACCTCCGAAAGCCAACGTTTGGCACCAAAGCCACTCTTTGACTACAGTTCAAGGAAAATACAGGGGGCGGGGGCGAACAAAACTAACAGACGCCCTCCGCTTTTCCGCGGAGTGCTTTCCTCAATTTCCGACAAAACCAGAGACAACGAACGTGGGTGGTTCGTTCAGGCTACTGTACCTCCAGCCTCCCAACTGAGAGCGCGAACCGCTGTCTTTTTGTCGGCATGGTTCGACCAAGGCATGAATTTGTCAAGCCTCAACCGATGACTCGCGCTGCCCATTGTCAAGGAACGTGGAGTGCTTCTGGGAGGACGGCAACCACAGCCACAGGGTGCTCCACCTAACAACGGGGACGTGTTCCTCCGTGCTCTAGCCCACCGACGGGGAAGCCGGTGGTTAGAGGGACGGACCACCCCGGAGCATCGTTTGGCACAGCATGCAACCGGGACTCCATTCGTCAAGACGACGTCAGTGTGTGGCGGCACTTTTTTTTTTGTCCGTTCAGCTTTTGCTCTGTATGCCCCTGCGACGCACTGTCACTGTGAGCCTGTTGTTGCAAAGGACGAGGAAATCAGACGGAAGGTTGTAGGTTGCCTTTTCCGAGACGTTGTGACCACTGAAAGCTTCCTCGTGTCTCAATGAGCAGCTCTTAGAAAACGACGTGCGAGTGCTTGTGTGAGCGTGTGTGCGCGCTCCGGGGTTGACTGCGCAGGTGCTGCTACCTACGGGCACCATTTTCAGAGGCTGGTGGCGAACGCTCAAAACCCAATTTGAGTTCGCTTCTTGTATTTTCCTGGTGACTGTGGTTTGGGGCACGGAACATAGAATTCCTGGCTAAAATGGACCTCGCTGTCAACCAAGCCGTACACCAAGGTGGTCTGAGTTGTTGGCAAGTCTACAGGCTTTGACCTTATATTTTTCTGGTATACATTTGGCTGCTGTGAAGTCAAAAAACGTACGCTGCCCTCTGAACAGAACGAGCAGAGCTAGATTCGGAATCTTGTAGTTACGGTAATGATGACCATGCATACTGTCTCATGCAGATTGATTGATTGATTGGTTGTAGGGTTTTAACGCGCCGACGCAACGCAGGCGATGAGGCGCGCCTTAGTGGAGGGCTCCGGATTAATTTTGACCACCTGGGGATCTTTAGCGTGCGCCGAAATATCGTACACACGGGCTTTTTTGCTTTTCGCCTCCATCAGAAAAGCGGCCACCGTGGCCGGGAATCGAACCCGCGACCTCGTGCTCAGCAGCACAACGCCTTAGCCACTGAGCTACCGCGGCGGGTTACTGTCTCATGCTGTCTAACTTTTTAGATTATTCGCCATGGAATATGCTGTTTTATCTCTGTGCTAGGCTAGTGGTGAGTATCACAGGCCTAGTCGACAGCCCGATGTTACTGCACATGTGCAACGCAGACCAGAACATGTCCGAGTCTTATCAATGTTTTAAGGGTGAGAAATACTCATTGCTAAATGCGAGATGGAAGAGGCCCAAAGTCATAAAGTACGTCCGAACTCCTCTTCTCGCCTTCCCCTCTCCCAGTCACCCGCCAACTTTTGCCTTAGGGAACCGAACTGCAGTTTACAACTTATATCGTATTCAAATTTGAAGTACAGTTCCCGTAATCAGATTGCGGACCGGTTTTGTTCCGCTGAGCTTTTTGTAAAGCAAGCAGTTTTTACGCTTTTTACATTTGGTAATTCAGTCAATCTTTGCCAAGAGAAAACGAGCAATTCAGATTTTCACGAAAACGAAGCTCGCTCTGAAACATTACGTAGCAAGTATAAACTCCACACAAAAAATGAAGTATACAAAAAAGAGCGCAGGAACGCACGATAAACTAGGAACACGCGAACAGTGCAGGAAAAGTGCTTCATAAAAGAACTCTAGGTCGTAGAGGGAGGGAGAGAAAGAGAGCCAAATATAAAATGAGGACGGGTGACGCGAGGAAGCAAAGCGACGGGCAGCAGAGAATGAAAAGTTTTCGCAACTCCGCAGCGGGCCTGAGAACTGTGGTGCAGACCCGAGCGCGAGCGCGCGCGCTCGCGGGCTCCACGCTAAATATTCAAAGTATGCCTTCCGGCATAAATCAATGGGGGCGAACACTGCCAAGTACCACACCTTGATGAATATCGAATGAGAAGAGCCCGTCAGGCCGATGCTGCGTCTGCCGCCACCGCCTCCCGCTGCTGTGGCTGTCATGGCCGGCCTCGCGCACCTGATTCCCCAGTGAAGCCTTTCGTGTTTTTTGCCGCCCCTTCAACGGCGCATCTTTTACATTAGCAAGTTGCCGAAGCCACGGAGCATCTCTCATTCCGTTTATTTTCTTCTCTTGCATTCGTTTCGTTTTGAGAGAACAAGAAACAGAAGCTCATCTCTGCGATTTCTTGGCTCGTGTTTATGCCTCGCTCGATTCTCGTGTCTGCGGCACGGCGTCCTATTTTTGTTTTCTTGTTTGCGACGACTCTTTTCTTTCGAGGTCCCGTTGAAGCCGCGAGTAACGCACGCAAGCTGTGCTGACACGTGGGCGAGTGCGGGACAAGACGGGTGGCCATGCATAAATAAGCAGCCGAAGGGTTCACGCACGCCAGGTACGGAAGAAGCCCGTGAATACGAAAGGCAATGAGGGGGGGGGGGGGGGCACTGTATAGAAATGGAAATAAGAGGAGTAGAAGCGTCCCAGGCACACGAAGGTTTCCAGAAAATGGCAAGGAACCAAGAGTGAACCGAGCTCCTCAACGCACACTGATTTGCAGTGCAGGTTTAGGCACCGACATTGTTTAATGTGTTCTATACGAAGGCTCTTTGTTTCAATATTTCTGTGTTACATTTAGCCTTCATGGGTGCTCTTTAAGTGAATGCATATCATTTATGCGAGGAAAGGAGGGTGGTAGCTCCGCTGGCGATATCGGTGCCCATTATGCGTGACCACCTTTCCACGCGCTCAAGTGACTGAGAAGGACTCCCCGTTCACGATGCCGAATGTTGGCGATGATGATGATAATGATGATGTGATATGGTGAAGATGCGAGGATTATGGAGACGGAGCCACCCCTCCTGGAAAGCGCTCCATGTTCCGGAATAATGAATTTGGCTCACGAGGGAGAAAGCTCCACGAGGGAGGAAGAGTATACGTGCGTATGCTCATGCTTGGCTGTATGTGTAGGTGTGTGTTTTAGTGCGTGCGCGCACGCGCGCGTTTCGCTTGTCAGGGAGGAGGCCGTTGTACACGTTATATGTTTGAGGAGACGGCAAGTGCACACTTACCGGACGCCCCAGAATGCATCGCTTCCGGGCGACTGGCAACACCGGTTCCTGTCTGCTTGCTAGCACGAAAACCGAATGCATTCCATGTACGTAGTAACCATACCTACATCCTCACGATGATGGCGCCTATATTAAAGTGTTGCCAACAACGATTTGTTGCGAAGAAAGCCTAACTAATAAGGCCATAATTCGTATGGGCACTTTCGCAGTATCAGCCGCCGAGAACAGAAAGACATGAGCGTGTGATGGCCGGAATACGGAGCACCTAGCCCAATCACTTACTAGTCGAAATAGGGCAGCGAACGACGGCTTTCCCATCGAGTTGGTGTTGGTTTGCCCCAGCTTTTCAGGGCAAGCGCGGGTGCTTCATACCCGCTCGACCGCCCGCGCCGGGAGCTCGCCCTCGTCCGTGCCTTGCCTTTTCGCTCTACGCCTCCCCTTTTCTTTCTCCCCTCGGAACGCGCCGCGAGAACGCGTCGGCGGCGAACAAAAGAAGACGGCACGGCCATTCTTGAAATATTCAATCTAATCTATGCAGTTGTCGGGAGCGACGTTATAACAAAAGGCGGCCTGTACGCAGTTGGGAGGCACCGCCGAGCGCGGTTGTAGTCGCGAGAGAGAGTATATGTATAAGGTGAAGAAATGGGAGGAAAAAATAAACCCGTAGATGGTGAAACCAAGGAAGCGGAGGAGGAAGAAAACAAAAATGAAAAGGAGAGGCGCTAGGAGTAAGCCTTGCGGCTGCACGTCGGTGGATTTGCATTAAAATATTCCACCAGCCACCGCCGCATTGCGGAAGAAGCTGCCGGCAAGACGGTCGAGTCGTAGCGCGCGCGTTGAAACAATTGGAGACAGGAAAAAAGGGAAGGTAGTACGTATATTCTCCACGCGTAGGCTTAATACTGAGTGCGCCGCGGACTCCTCCAGTTTGTACTAGCGCTCGCCAAATAAAAATGAGCGGGAAAAAAAAGTGGGATAGAAAAGGTAGCGCTTCGCTCACTCTGTTTGTTGGCGATGGAGTGGCTAGAACTTGCGTGGCACTTTTGCTTACCTGAAAAAGAGGAAGAGATGCATGGAATAAGTTTGAGAAAATTGGTTAGGGAAAAAGTGGTAGAACGTGGGGAGCACTAAGCCGCTTTGCCCTTTGGAAGCAGAAGTGCCTCTGTGTCGAGGCAGCTTTGAACGCGAGAAAAATTACGCGACTGAGGAAGAGCGAAGTTTACCGCGGCTTATTCAAACACGGTGTGTGGTTCAATACCAAAGTGCCGGGGCTATAGCGTACTCAGGCCATGATCTAAAATGCTTGGAAAAATGCTCCGAAAACCAGTCCGAATTTCGCCGAATGCACATACGATACAAATAACCTCACTTGACCTGTCCAGGATAAAATTATTAAGGATGAAAAAAAAAAAAGAAAAAGAAAACTCCGAAGAAATTTTATGAATGCATGTTGAAGAAATGTTTAGAGATTAGGCATTGGACAAGATTACCGATACAATTATAGCTACAATTGTAGATACAACGAAACATACAGTTACAGACAATTAGATACGGTTATAGTTCAAACATTTTTCACGGAGAGCCGATGCAGCGCTCGTGGCCCACGTTACGTATCCAACCGGTTAAACACGCTATGAATGTAATACAGAAAACCCTCATCATAACGAAGTCGCTTTATTCGAGTTCCTGCTTTACTTAAAGTAGTTCATGGTTTTCACCTTCAGAGCATTAGAAGGAAGCAGCATCCACTTATAACGAAGTATCGCTTATAACGAAGACAATTTTGTTTCTTGAGAGCTTCATTATAACGAATGGTTACATTAGTTTGAACGACCTACAGAAGGAACCCTACTTGACTGTGACACAGCTTTCATACTTTCAGCCCATCCCGCCCCTCTTGTGCTGGATTTGAACAACGCCAACGCGATGTTCTGAAGTCTAAGCCCACCCCTTTTTTGTTTACAAACATTTTTGTAGAAACTTTGTTTCGGCAGTTTTCAAATGTAACCAGTTGATGTTAAACTCGCTGTTATAGACAAATGTGTAGCGCTGTACATTTTTTTGCATACACAACGTTTCTATCACCTTGTTGACTAAGCAACATGAAAGAAAACCTGGGTCTGCTCAGCGTCCTGGGGTATGAAATGAACTCGTCTAAAAGTCTTCCTAGTTCAAAAAAGGAGAAATGGTTGTTTATGAGTGGCCTTATGATGGGGAGAACCAAGCGGAGGTGGACCAGCCGAGTAATAAAATGGCTGACGACACATGAACGAATTCATGTGATGGGAGATAAGGGTGGTCGATATTATCCGTCCCACATAACTGCTGAAAGTTAGCATGCCATCTTCATCGCCGTCATTGGCCTTACCGCCAGCCGTAATATATTCACTGCAGGGCACACGCCTCTTCCCAATAGCCCCATATCGTGTCTTACGTCCGGTTACGACTTCAGAGCTAACCTTGTTCTCTACATTCACTGATGATGGAAGTAGCAGTTTAGTAGGTGCAGTGTGGAGTAGCTTTTGCTTAACTATGAGGAGTTTCGTTCCCTACCAGCGTAGTTAAAGAATACCGTAGGTCCACGAAAAATTGTTGCAATTCGCCCTTATCTTTCAGGGGTCGTTATACCGAGTCACGCGGCAAGGTCTTGCCTTAATGTCTCCCACTGTAAAACAGAACCGCTTTTAAACGAACCTGAGGATATGACTTTTAAACGAACCTATAGATATGACGACGTTCTCGTCGGTTTCTATTTATCAACGCGCTTGATTGCCCCATAAAGCGGCCCTGTGCTGCCGTAGTTTCTTCTGGGTATGATGTATACTTATGTGCGAGATAACCTGCAGAAATCTTCCTATTAAGCAAGTTCGGTGCAAGGTCAATGGAAGAAGGCGTACGAGCTCTCTTCTTCCTCTCTTAGTTTAGCGACCTCACGTCCAGCACTAGGCACCCTGCACACAACTGGCAGCCCCAACCGCGGCTAATGAGTTCCCGGGTTGACTGACGCCCCTACCCCCAACCCACACGAGAAAAAGTCCGCGTCACATGTGGATAGGTATTAAGGAAGTGCGCCAAAATAGACGATCGAATAAAAAAAGAGAGGCGGCTGTGGTGGCAGGGTCTGTGAGTCAGGAAGACGCAGGGGCAGAAGAAACAGACGAGAAACACGTGCCAACCAGGCCAGCAGGCCCGGCGCCAGGTCCACGGGGGCGGAAGGCGTGGCGCCTGCAAGAGCCGACCCCAGGCCGCGTGGCTCCCAGGCCCGGTTTCCGCTCGCGACACGCAGGGGGCGACACAGGCGGCCGGCCGGCGGACCTCTGGAGCAGCTCGTTTCCCGTTTCGGTTTCACCCGGCCGCCGCCGCGCAGCCGGCGACGACGGCGGTGGTGCGACCCCCAGAGAGTTTCGCCGTGGCGTGATGGATGAAGTCGAGAGGGCTTCGGCCCGCGCTACAACCCTCCCCGGAAAGCCCCGTTTTCTTATCCGGCCGCCGCTTTCGCTGCACCGTGTTCCTCCGAGTGAAGCTCGCTCCCCTCTCCGATAGGGGACCAGCGAAGCGAGCAAGGGGCAAACTTTGAAGCCAACGTCTTCCCCCTCTGGCACGTCTTGCTCTCAGCACACGGCTTTTGTGCGTAGTTTCTTTCCAGGCGTGGTCGCATTTCTTATCACGTGTGGTGCCAGAGAGGTAGGTTATAAGCAGACCAAAAAAGAAATGCGGTGGCAAAGTTGAGAAGTTTGGGGAGAAACAAAAACAAAAGAACTTACTTGAAGGAAGTGGGGAGGGGGAACGCCGGGGAGGGGAGAGAATTGAGCACACTATCTGGGTTTGGGGAGGAGGATAGGGGGAGGGGGGACGAGAGAGAGAGAGACCTGCGCATATCAACCACACCGGAGCTACAGTGGAGACTATAAAGAAAGAAGTGAATCGAGCGATTTCGAAATGAGAGTCGCAAATAGGATATGAAAGTTAGACGGTCCCTGGAGAAAAAAGTAAGCGAGGTTCGCGCCCGCCAGCTGCAAAATTTCAACAAGCGGCGTCCCCGCGCTGCACTCGATTGGGCCGACGGCTCCGAAGCGCTTTGCGTCTCGTCGTTGTCACTGCTGTCTTTTCCTCGGCGCAAGCGGGTGTTTATTTTCTCCCCCGGCGCCGATGGGATCAGCTGCGGGGCACGGCGTTCGGCACCGGATGGCGGCGGGCCCCTGACAGGCCGCTGAGTGGCTGCTCGGGACTCGCGCGTTCGCCTCTTTCGCGCTGACGGATACGGTATATTAAGGACTACGGCCACTGGCGGCACAGAAACGGCGGCTCCGGCCTTTGCTGGCACGCATAAGGTTCGTTCACAGCGCGGCCTTATACTTTTTCCATCTATCGTCACTTGACGAATTCCAAGTGGACTATTTATGCTTAGTGTAGCCCTTGAAGAGGCAGCAATGAATGGGGCGTGCAGAATTTGGTAATGTTCAGCGGAAGATGTGCCGAAAACGGCAGCAACGACATCACAAAACACGCTAAGGTATGTATGTAAAGGTAGCGATAAGACGAGTTTATGTGTTTGCTTGTTTGTTTGTTTGATTCCCCTTCAGGGCTCTGCTAGGGCATTATGGAGGGACAGGGGTACTACGTAAGTACAGGCAGGGCACAGGGCAGATATAGAAGCATACAAAACACAATGAGGAACACAATCCAAATGAAGGAATGCATGAATGAATGAATGAATGAATGAATGAATGAATGAATGAATGAATGAATGAATGAATGAATGAATGAATGAATGAATGAATCGAGACATTGTGTAAGGAGAACAGAACGTCCAAAGACACAAAGACACACACACACACACACACACACACAAAGACACAAAGACGCACACACGCACACACGCGCGCACACGCACACGCACACACACACGCACACCCACACGCACACGCACACACACACGCACACACACGGGCAAGCCAGAGTAGGTTCGCAGTCCTGTCTGTGCGCGCATGAGCAGATGCATGTGTAGCCGATAATTTGTTGGTCTTTTCGCGCCAACTCCCACGCCCCAACATGATAGAAAAGCTTACTCAAAGAGACGAAAAAAAAAAATCTACAAAAAAATTGGGCTCTCATTTTTCGCCCAGTACGCCAGGTAAAAGTGATTACAAAAGTTGTTCTGAGTTACAAACAGCGCACGCCTACAATCCCTGTTGTTCTAAATAGTACGCTTTTTTATGCACCTATTTGGAGCTCCAAAACATCTAAAGTTTGCTCAACCCGCGTAAAACAAAAGAGAAATGAGAGAAAGGAACGTCCTAGCCAGACGCCCTGCACCTACTTTACAAGCACCACCGACATAAAGCTACGCGCCTATAATTTTTCAAAGTTACGCCGAAACGCGCACATGCGGAATAAGCTGGCTAACAGCTTCAGCGAAACGAACTGCCTCACGCGAAAGTTGCCGTCGGGGGCTCCAGCAAAACAAGCACCCAGCGCCGCGACTGAGCCACGCAGCGCGCCCTTTTTTACTCACGTTTTTTAGGTAATAAATCCCGTACAGGCCAGTTCACCACAATTTGCCACGTAGAAAGAGAGAATAGAGGGGAGAAATTTATTCAACGAAACTAATACAAATGGAGGAACAAAAACAAAAGTCGGAGTGTGAGAAATGAAAAGGAAACAAAAAGTGGAGAGATAAAACTGATGGCCTTGTTAAACGTCCCGTGCGAGTAAATAGCGGCGGGTGCAGCGCTTAACAGCGCCATCAGTTAATGCGGTGCGCGTACGAAGCTTGTCGCGTGCAGGTGATCACACAGCGTAAGCTAATTCAAAAAAAGAAAAAGAAGGAGGAAAACCCACGCATTTACCAACGCGCAGCCAGTGACTGAAAGAGGAAAAAAAAAAAAAAAAAAAAAAACCCACACTGGCATAAGCGATGAAATGAGGCTGACTGAAAGCGTGATCGAAAAAGAAAACGTTGATTTTAAATGTGCCCAGCCATAGGCATCTGGGAAACGCGAGGTACAGGGGTATATGAAGGATAGAGAGGGAAGTAGAGAGGAGAGCGGTAACCGAACGAAGTAAGGCCCAATGAATAAAACAGGGAGAGCGTCGCCGTACTCGGCGGTGAGGCCTCGCCGACAGCGGTAACGCGCAGACGCACCGAGTGTGCGCCGGTGCCTTCGGAGGTTCCCGGCGTCCCTGATTACAACGATCCATCAGGGGTGGCCCGCGGGGGAAAACGACCAAGACACAAACGCACGGGCCCTCCCCGCCGGTCGGCCGTGCACATTCGCTCGGGGCGAGAAGGGGACGCCGTTGTGCCGAATAAAAAACAGCCTCGAAAGACGAGTTAACGCGTAATCGCGAAAGCGGCGAGAAAATATTACCAATAACAACAACAAACACAACAACCAGGAAACACGGCACACGTTTCCGTCACTCACCTGACTTCGCCTGGCGCCGGCACGTATATAGGCAAGAAACGCACGTTTTGGGAAGGGACGAGTAAATACAATCTATATGCCTGCTGCTATTCTGCTTGCTTCGTTGCTCCCCCCCCCCCCCCTTCCCTCCTTGTTTTGTTTTTTGCGTATTTCACTTGCTAGTTTCTTATTTCCGACTTCTTTCCCTCGCGCCCGCATCTCTCCCGTTTCTTCGTTGATTAACCACCGCGGTCTGAGCGCGCGTGTGAGTGCGCGCTCTGAGACAGGTTTCCGCGGATTGTACGGAGTGATGTAGCACCCACTTCATTCTTTATGTGCGCGGAGGAAGAAATAGCGACGAATCTCTATTCATACCCAAGCTCGTCACATATGGAAATTTGCGCCGTCGTACAAGCACTGCTTCGGGTAGGGCATCTTTGTACGCCGGCGAAAATGCAAGTTTTTGTTTGTGCTTGCCGCAGAAGGTCCCCGGAGCCTCTTTTTATAGATATTTTAATTCCTCATCGTTTCTTCGAAAAAAAAAAGGTAACCATAATATGTACCCCGACCTTTTGTTTACGATTTTTGGGCTATCAAAACTAATTTTATTCAACTAAATATTAACACGACTCAATCAATTACATCGGAAAAGAGAAGCGTACTCATGTACAGTAAAAGCGCGTTAATTCGACTCTCGTTAATTCGGAAAATTGGTTAATGCGGACACGTCATCTGGTCCCTGTAAATATACGCATCACTCTATGAGACAGGGCGCTCGTTGTTTCGGACAGATTTGACCGCAAATCGGATAATTCGGCGACTTTCACGCCGCTGACCAGGCTCAAAAACGAAAAAAGAACAATTCGGAACAAAAGTGAAGCTCAAACGCAGCATCGCCATGGACATCAATTATCGACTTGGATTGACTTGAGACTGGTTGAACGTCTTTTCTTCGCGTGTAGGTTTGGCGGTGCCATCGGTGCCATTTTGTGGCTTTGTTCCCGTTGGAGTGCAGCATCGCTGAACGCCGTTTTAACGTGGAACGATTCAGTGCGGCTCCTTTAGCTTTCTTTAGCTTTAGCATACGCGATTACTTCGTAAAATAAAGGTATGTAGAAAAAAAAACTTGCATTTATTGTGTTAATTTCGACCATTCGATAATGCGGACATTCGGTTAATTCGGACATTTTTTCCGGTCTTTAGAAATCCGAATTAACGAGCTTTTACTGTATATGTGCTGTAAGCTCTAAACTACGTTACTCCCACTGATAGTACTTTTAACCAATTTATTTCAAAGGGAGAGTTATGCTGTACCTTTTTTTCTCACGACGACTTTTGCTTTCGAGACAACACTATGAGCTAAAATAAGAAACTTTAGTGCGCGAAAAGAATTACATTTTTTATCATTATCCTTTTGTTGGTAGTGTGCAACATTACTAAAGTCACATTGTCGCTTTTAACTCATTTATTTGGCATACATTTGAGCTGCGTGTGTGCTACTATCCCTTAAAAGCAAGAGAAAAATATATGATCATAACTAGAGAGAGAGAGAGAGAGAGAGAGAGAGAGAGAGAGAGAGAGAGAGAGAGAGAGAGAGAGAGAGAGAGAGAAAACGATCACATATAAATATGACGTACTTTAACGAATGGCACAGGTGTGCACATGGAGGAGACCCGTTTAGTGCATTTCTCATTAAGTCGCTTGCAATTTTTCCATCGACCAAAGATTCACAGGTAACAAAGTAAAACGTGCATTGCAAGCCCACCAAATCCATTGCTACTAGACCAATGCACACGCAAAGAGACAACCTTAATTGGATAAGAGATAGCGAAGAGGCGGAGGGAGAGAGAAACGGAACCGGCTCGTGACACACACGAGTTGTGACGGCAACTCGGTGAACGTCTGGGCTAACGAGGGAAGTTTTGGAGAGCGCGTCCCCTTTGTCCGAAATCACGGCCTGCCTCCCAAACAGAAGGCGTAGCCACTGAACGCGGAAGAGTCGCTAAGCATGCACGATTGAATCAGCACAGCGGTGCTGATCGAAGCGGGCAGCTGCCGCAATCCTCAGGGGAAGAGCTCACCTGGGTCATAAGTGCGCGCCGGGGAGCTTGGGGACGAGGGTAGGGCTTAGGCGAAAGCCGTACGTGTCCGGCGCGCGCAGCGTAGCCCTC